>NC_141600.1:27013627-27186127 GCF_047967505.1 Dipteris shenzhenensis
GCCTTGGAATTGCCAGCAACAAGCATGATGCAAGGAGGTGAGAAGGCAAAGAAGTAAGGAGGTGAGGAGGTGAGGAAGCAAGGAGGCAAGGAGGCAAGAGGCAGTCTTGAAGGGCAACAAGAGGGTGGAGGTGGCCGAAAGAGTAAGCAGGAAAGGGAGGGATGGAGATTGCTTGTAGGAAATGCTTGGATTAATGCTACAAATGCCATTTTTTTGTGTGTGTTTTGCAGCATGAAATTTTTATGGCATTTTTATTTTAAAAAATACAACATTGTTGTGATTAATTGTGCTACAAACAACTCAAGCCGTAAAGCACCATGGATTAGTACAACAATATACATCACAAATGGATGCATACACTCATATACATCACCGATGGATGCATACACTTATACTCACATCAATTTCTAATATTGTATTAGATGGACCCTTAGCATATATGTGTGCATAGAAGACCATTTCCTACATTGATCCCTGATTTCATAGTTAAATTATTCCCTTTCTCACATTCTAACATGTGAAGATTTAATGTACATGCATTATGGGCACATTATATTGCAGTTTATGACTAACTTTTTTTATGAATGCATGATACTTGTATATGGTCAAGGAAGGTATATTATCATTTTTGAATGACAACATTAGTCTATGCTCCATTTTATCCTATATTAGAAACTATGATCACTAGATATTACATAAATGTATTGCTCCATTATATCCTATACTAAAAACTATTTTGACCCAAATACATAATGCCAATTGAGGTTAGTACTCATGACAAGTGATGAAAACAATCTAATGGTATGAATGAGATCTTGTAAATTTTGGATATATAATATGGGTACTATGTTGATTGAGCTATTTTTCTAAGGGAATATTTTCAACTTAATTACTAAATACATACTTACAATGGTGAACTGATTCCCATCTATATGTATAATCAAGTTTTACTTTGTGTTAAAAAAAAAGCTTTTGCATAAGGTAAAAATTCGAATAGTATTTATATTTGTTTGAGACTACCCATTGAGCTGGCTCCTATCCTTATATTGAACATGATAATGTTCATAAAGATTTTATGAATACAAATAGATAGCATTGGCTCTCTTTTTAGTGGTTGGGAATGAACCCTAAAAGTACCCTAAAATGACTATGTATTCCCTTATTTGTAGCATGGAAGTGATCATGGTAGAGTGGCATAATCCCTATTTTGCTTTTTTAATAGGTTCTTTTGCTACTCATGGTTGGCGGATACACCACGGCATAGATCCGAATAGATATTTGGTTTTTTGCTTCAACTTGCTTGACTAGACTTTCCTTGATGATTGTTCGATTGTGCATGATGAGTAGTCACTGGCTTAATTGATGCATTAAGTGCAATGTTTTCCTTAAAGTTTTTCATACTACAAGATACGAGTTTGCTTATACGGGTGGAAATAGAAGCTTGTTAATGCCTGGTGCATATTTTCCGTTAGATGCAGTAGGATACTAGTTACAGAGTGTCTTTGCCAATTATTTCACTTGAATCATGCTCCTCTTATGCTTGAGTTTGTGGTCACGTATTGAGTTTAACATAATAGTCTACAAGATACTGGATGAGCACTCAACATAGTGGTTAGATGCATTCATTTCTAGTTCCGATAGAACTATCATTCAGACATTGGTCATAATAGAAGTATGGAGGGCTAAAATCCTTTTTTGGCTCCCTAAGTTTTTTAGAGCATGGTATTGTCCAGATTACATAGATATTTTCACTAAGCAAAATTAATCCTTATGATGAAAATGTGTTTTTTTTCTTTTGACATAGTTAGTTCTGTTTCCATGTTTTTGGATCGAATGTATGGATGATCTTTTGCAAGCATAAAAGACATGATATGTATATGTAGCACATGATCATGTTTACATATTTTCAGTCATATATTCTACCTTGTGATCTATCATTATCTTGCTGTGTGGATGTTCAATCTGAGTAGTGTTTGCTTTTTTTATCGCAAATTTTATGTATTGTTGTGTCTCTACCTCTCCACAACAACTCAAATTGATAGTATGGGGATGAAAGAGAAGTTAATTGTGAGTTTCAGGCATGCCTTCATTGTTGGAATATGTTTAATTTGCTTATGATCACATCAATTGTTCCAATGATATTGAGAGGAATAAGATGCTGGATGAGGTTCTCGCTCGCTTGAAACCTATTTAATCTTGCTCGCTTATTTGGGGCTGCTCGCTTTTCTCTGCTCGCTTTTTGGTAATCCTCGTCCGAGAAATACTAGATGCGCCTTGCTTGTGTATCATTCAAAGTAATGTATTAGATATCCTTCTATCTCCTCCATATCTATTGCAAACCCAAGGCAGTAAAGCATTCAAAGAAGGTCTTATTGACCAAACCTCTCCACTATCTGTCCTTAGTATAGGGGCCATAAGTGGACAATGTGGTCCTTACACCACATGTGGAAAAGTTTCCAAAGAGCGAGAAAGGCATTTAAAAAAATACAATTCTCCTTCTTTTGGAAAATAAGTTAATCAAGTATAATAATACTTGCCCCAACCATGTGTATTATCTTGGGGAATAAATATAGAGATTCTCCTCAATACCATCTCTTAAACCTACAATCTTGTCAGAATCTGTATAGTTATCAAACACAGATCATAATGAGTCTTCTTACTAGGGTCCTCAAAGTACTGATAAATGCAAAGAAATACAAGGGTTGCCAAGAGTGCGTTGCATGCGTGTGTGTATGTGTGTGCGTGTGTGCGTGTTGTGTGTGTGTGTGTGTGTGTGTGTGTGTGTGAGAGAGAGAGAGAGAGAGAGAGAGAGAGAGAGCGAGAGAGAGATTCCACACACAAAAAAAGTGTGTGTGTGCTTAGATTAAAAAGTCCCATCAATAATTGAGCCATACAATTAATTCCATCAATTGGATAAAAAGTAAAACATATAAGGAAAAAATATTTGAGACATCTAAGTTTAAAAATGCAACAACTAGAGTTTGAAAAAATTTTAATCAAAATTAAGAATTTTTAATAATATTGAGTTTCATAAACATAATATTAAGCCACACATTTGGCCCATCTACCGATAGGTGCATAGGATGATCCCAACGACATCCTACCTCATCAAGGAGTACGTACAAATAGTTTTCATTACGTAAATAGATTATAAGTCATATTGAATAGAATATTATTTTCATTACCCAAATAGAATATTAATTTCCATGTTTTTTTTTTGTCATGCGCGCACAGGTTCTGGCACCACTATTCGTATGCAGATAGAGATTCTGAGAGCTAAGATGAGGGCACTGCAGGATGCTAGGCCACCCCCTCACTTGATTGCGAGTCTAGATTCGGTTATTGAAGCTCTGGGTCGATTGGACACAATTGAGGACGTTGTGGATAGCTTTCAGGCACAGGCTGAGGCAGAGATCACTGGTCATGGCTTGGATTGGAGAGCCATTCGACAGTTGTTTGAGCATGAGTCACATCACAGGTAGGCCTTAGAGGATATGTTTTGGGATGGTCACACTGAGGCGATGCGACCACGATCAGGGCTGCCCTTGCATATTTTACGTTGTAGGCACCCCATCATAGCAGCACACATTTATCCGAGATATCTCGCTATGAATGGTGGTCGATTGCCTCACAACCGTTAGATAGCTAGGTCATTTGCCATGCAGCTATACACTGAGTTTGTGCTTAGTCATTGGGTAGACTACCTTAGTACCCGTCCAAGATCAGGAGCGGGACATGGTAGGATGGGGCATCAGGAGCATCAGACTGCAGGTGTTCGGCATCGACGTGAGGCACCAGAGTTGCACACCATCCCTGCACCAGCATTGCGAGCTGTTGGAGGATGGATTAGGGGGGATGTTCATTCAGTGGCATCATCCTTGCAGCACATGGTCTCTGCCCTATCGAGATCACTTTCGATTCCACCTCCCCCACCTTGATCATCGATGGAGCCTCCCACATCTACACCACCTTCCACATCTACACTACCTCAACACGAGTTGGAGACTCGAGACGCACAGATTGCAGAGTTGGAGGCATTGTTGGCCGAGTCTAGGGATGAGGTTAGTTATTCTGATTATTTTAGTTTATTTTTTTGTAGCGTGTTTTGAACTGAAGATTTTTGGTTAATTCTCACTGTGTACACGACATGTTTGCATTGCAGGCACATCTATTGCGATAGGATACGGAGTCTTGTGTACGACTGTTGGAGGCAGATTTCGAGGAGCAGAGGATTCGGACACGCATAGCATACCATCGTGCGGAGCACTATATTTTGCAGTTGAGACATATTAGTCATGATCCATCTCGCCATAGGATCGACCCCAGCGTGGCCCTATACCTCGCTCCTCCTGTAGATGTGCCGACTAGGACACCCGTGGATGTAGTAGTCATAGCCAGGCTTCCTACTACCACTTGCATCCTTTGCCATGAGGAGTTTGACACTGTAGGGTGGTTTGGACTAGGATGCGATCACATCGCACATCTCCATTGCATGACCCGCCACATGGTGGCACGATCAGTGTGCCCTATATCTTTGCTGACATTGATGTGGCCACATAAAGAGGACTAGGCATGGATGATCTGTATCCTGGTCATCGTCAGGCCATTGATCCATTCGCCCACATGGTCTTGACAGAGCACTACAGGGAGGAGGCACAGAGAGCTTTGCTGATGCAGGAGGATGCTGATACATCTGTGGTTGCAGCGTGTGTTCCACGACGCTTCTCATATGGTGATTTCATGCCAGGTGACAAGGCAGGAGCAGAGGAGGCATGTCGTATTGAGCGAGAGGCAAAGCTGCAGACATCATTGTAGCAGTGGGTGGAGCAGCAGCTTGGGCAAGCATCTTCTACATGTAGAGACAATTACTCGTGCTAGATTTGAGGCACGAGTATTCGTAGATGCACGACTATGGGAGTTGAGACGCGCATACATAGAGGAGGCAAGGCAGGCAGAGATGGCAATGGTGGCTCATGCAGCATGCCCTCCTCTTCATCAAGATGAGGCTGGCCCATCTCATGCAGGAGATGAGGCTGGCCCATCTGATCCGGCTTTGCCTGAGGGCACACAGCGGACGGTTGGGCAGCAGGTCATACAGGAGCCACGTCAGAGGATGACTAGAGGATCATATGTGGAGTTATCAGATTCTGATTCAGGATGATTTCTTAGGCTTCACACATTTCTTGTTTAGGGATGCACTTCTGCACGATGATGATGATGATGTACACATTCATTTTGGTACTTTCATGATATTGTTCTTACTTTTATGATGTATGAGCATTTTCGTACTTTCATGATGTTCTTCACACTTTGTTTATCTCAGTTTATAGTTTGTTCAAATCTAACATAAACATTTAAAATTAGAAGTATGATTTTGAATTTTGAATATCTCAGTTCACACATCTAATACATAAGGTATTTAAAAAAGAATTCCATGTGAAGTAATTGTAAACATTAAGCATTGAAAAAGTGTCTCTCTCTCTCTCTCTCTCTCTCTCTCTCTCTCTCTTTCTCGTGCTATGAACTTTATCATTTTGAATATCATATTGAATTTCGTATATATCAATGCTTGCAATTATTACACTAAACCGAGACTAAACCTAAGAGCCGTGCGAAGTTTCATCCCCATGTGCGTATTTAAAATTAAGAGTATGATTTTGAATTTTAGATATCTCAATTCACACATCTAATACATAATGTATTTTAAAAATAATGCCGTGTGTCGTAATTGTAAACATCAAGCATTGAAAAGGTGCTTGTAAAAATGTACACATTATACCTTCCACGTGGCGCATACCAAATCAGTTGGAGACCAAATCTTGCATGGATGTACGTCTAGGGTAGCCTAAGAGCCATGTGAAGTTTCATCCCCAACAGGGTTTAGGATTTAGGGTTTAGGGTTTAGGGTTTAGTCGTGCTGGTAGGGATTGTAAAAATGTACGCATTATACCTTCCACGTGGCGCATACCAAATCAGTTGGACACCAAATCTTGCATGGATGTACGTCTAGGGTAGCCTAAGAGCTATGTGAAGTTTCATCCTCAACAAGGTTTAGGGTTTAGGGTTTAGGGTTTAGTCATGCTAGTAGGGATTGTAAAAATGTACGCATTATACCTTCTACGTGGTGCAAACCAAATCAGTTGGAGACCAAATCTTGCGTGGATGTACATCTAGGGTAGCCTAAGAGCCGTGTGAAGTTTCATTCCCAACAGGGTTTAGGGTTTAGTCGTGTTAGTAGGGATTGTGAAAATGTACGCATTATACCTTCCACATGGCGCAAACCAAATCAGTTGGACACCAAATCTTGCATGGATGTACGTCTAGGGTAGCCTAAGAGCTGTGTGAAGTTTCATCCCCAACAAGGTTTAGGGTTTAGGGTTTAGGGTTTAGTCGTGCTAGTAGGGATTGTAAAAATGTACGCATTATACCTTCTATGTGGCACAAACCAAATCAGTTAGAGACTAAATCTTGCATGGATGTACATCTAGGGTAGCCTAAGAGCCGTGTGAAGTTTCATCCCCAACAAGGTTTAGGGTTTAGGGTTTAGTCGTGCTAGTAGGGATTGTAAAATGTATGCATTATACCTTCCACATGGCGCATACCAAATCAGTTGGACACCAAATCTTGCGTGGATGTATGTCTAGGGTAGCCTAAGAGCTGTGTGAAGTTTCATCCCCAATAGGGTTTAGGGTTTAGGGTTAGTCATGCTAGTAGGGATTGTAAAAATGTACGCATTATACCTTTCACGTGGTGCATACCAAATCAGTTGGAGACCAAATCTTGCGTGGATATATGTCTAGAGTAGCCTAAGAGCCATGTGAAGTTTCATCCCCAACAGGGTTTAGGGTTTAGGGTTTAGTCGTGCTAGTAGGGATTGTAAAAATGTACGCATTATACCTTCCATGTGGTGCATACCAAATCAGTTAGACACCAAATCTTGCGTGGATATACATCTAGGGTAGCCTAAGAGCCGTGTGAAGTTTTATCCCCAACAGGGTTTAGGGTTTAGGGTTTAGTCATGCTAGTAGGGATTGTAAAAATGTACGCATTATACCTTCCACGTGGCGCATACCAAATTAGTTGGACACCAAATCTTGTGTGGATGTACGTCTAGGGTAGTCTAAGAGCCGTGTGAAGTTTCATCCCCAACAGATAAGTCCACATGCATATTTCATTAGTACGTGCAACATTTTTCATACGTAGTCATGCTAGTAGGGATTGTAAAAATGTACGCATTATACCTTCCATGTGGTGCATACCAAATCAGTTGGACACGAAATCTTGCATGGATGTACGTTTACGGTAGCCTAAGAGCTGTGCAAAGTTTAATTTCCAACAGATAAGTCCACATGCATATTTCGTTAGTACGTGCACCATTTTTCATAAGTAGTCGTGCTAGTAGGGATTGTAAAAATGTACACATTATACCTTCCACGTGGTGCATACCAAATCAGTTGGACACGAAATCTTGTGTGGATGTACGTCTACGATAGCCTAAGAGCCGTGCAAAGTTTAATCTCCAACAGATAAGTCCACATGCATATTTCGTTTGTACGTGCACCATTTTTCATACGTAGTCGTGCTAGTAGGGATTGTAAAAATGTACGCATTATACCTTCCACGTGGCGCATACCAAATCAGTTCGAGACCAAATCTTGCATGGATGTATGTCTACGGTGGCCTAAGAGTCATGCAAAGTTTCATTCCCAACAGATAAGTCCACATGCATATTTCGTTAGTACGTGCGCCATAGCTTTGCCGCAGTCGTGCTAGTAGGGATTGTAAAAATGTACGCATTGTACCTTCCACGTGGTACATACCAAATCAGTTCGAGGCCAAATCTTGTGTGGATGTACGTTTAGGGTAGTCTAAGAGCGGTGTGAAGTTTCATCCCCAACAGATAAGTCCACATACATATTTCATTAGTACGTGCGCCATTTTTCATACATAGTCATGAGAGTAGGGATTGTAAAAATGTACGCATTATACCTTCCACGTGGCACATACCAAATCAGTTGGACACCAAATCTTGCGTGGATGTACGTCTACGGTAGCCTAAGATCTGTACAAAGTTTAATCTCCAACAGATAAGTCCACATACATATTTCATTAGTACGTGTGCCATTTTTCATACGTAGTCGTGCTAGTAGGGATTGTAAAAATGTACGCATTATACCTTCTACATGGCGCATACCAAATCAGTTCGAGACAAAATCTTGCATGGATGTATGTCTAGGGTGGCCTAAGAGTTGTGCGAAGTTTTATCCCCAACAGATAAGTCCACATGCATATTTCATTAGTACGTGCGCCATAGCTTTGCCATAGTCATGCTAGTAGGGATTGTAAAAATGTACGCATTGTACCTTCCATGTGGCGCATACCAAATCAATTCGAGACCAAATCTCATGTGGATGTATGTCTAGGGTGGCCTAAGAGTCGTGCGAAGTTTCATCCCCAACAGATAAGTCCATATGTGCATTTCGTTAGTACATGCGCCATAGCTTTGCCGCAGTCCTACTAGTATGGATTGTAAAAATGTACGCATTATACCTTCCACGTGGCACATACCAAATCATTTGGAGAAAAAATCTTGCGTGGATGTATGTCTAGGGTGACCTAAGAGTCTTGCAAAGTTTCATCCCCAACAGAACTGTCCACGTGCTTATTTCGTCAGTACGTGCACCATTTTTCATACATAGCCGTGCTAGTAGGGACCAATAGATAAGTCCACACACGTATTTCATTAGTACGTGCGCGAATTTTCTTAGTCACGTTTTTAAAATATCCTAAAGCACAAAACAAATTACAACATTACTACTAATAAATAATTTTTTGTTTTACAAACACAACAAATCCCATTGAGAAGACATCGGACATCATGTATAAAATAGAATCTAATACAATGATGTGTATGAATGTGTATACAACCATCAGAGTGAAATACAAAATATGAGTCCATGAAAATTACAATGGTACGGTCACATATTGAGCCTATACATATCGAATACAAAAATG
Source organism: Dipteris shenzhenensis (assembly GCF_047967505.1). Lineage (NCBI taxonomy): Eukaryota > Viridiplantae > Streptophyta > Polypodiopsida > Gleicheniales > Dipteridaceae > Dipteris > Dipteris shenzhenensis. The sequence continues at coordinate 27,022,643 of NC_141600.1, forward strand.
TGTAATCAACTAGTGATACCCAATAAAAATCAATCTGATCAACTGATGATCCCAAGAAATATGATATGTAATGTGCTACTCCTCAGCTCCTCCTCAAGATCAGCTCTCATGCCAATAGTTGCAAGTATGCTCTTGTGATATGCCACTGCAAGGCGCCATCGTGGAGTGGACATCACCTTGCGAGTGCCAACATGACTCAAAGTAATCTTGATCCCAACAACAAGATGAGAATACATGTATGCCTCCTGATCCGCCATGTACTCTTGGAACTCAATATAGTGACCACGCCTCTGTATCAGCTGAAAATAGTGGCCACCTACGATCATGCTATGAGCATTGAAGTGCATCCCATGCCCATCCACTGTATCCTCATTCAGCACACTCTTCAACATAGAGCATCACAACAAGTAATAATCCACACCCTCCTCATTGCCCTCCGAAGCAATAACCGCGAAGATATCACCAATACGCAAAATATCTGTAAGCTGGTCATAATCTCTAGAGGAACTGAATCCCGCATCCTGATCATCATATCCTGATCATCATGTACCTCCTCCCAAGGCTGGAAGGGAGAAAGCACTCGCCATACCCATGGATCGGCCCATGGTATCATGGAGCACCCTCCCCAATCATCATCAATGCATGCAGAGCAAAAACATGCAAACCGTCAAGAAAAGATAGTGGGGTGAGACTCACCTACACTCCTGATAGAATGGAAATCAAGAGTGCCAGACACAGAACGACAATCAAAAGGCCTAGACCGATCAAGACTCCCAATGTCCACGCACCAAAAATACCGGCTCACCACCCTATCGTCACGCGACTGAAACGAGGAGATAGCACTAGTGGATAAGTGCTGGCTGCACCACCGCACCACATCATGTGCATCCTTGAAGCGATCGGCACTGTGACACAACTGGTATTGACGCAAAGCACGCTTCATGCAAGCACCTGCACCATCGTCCTCTCCCTTACCATGCCCTGTCTCGAAGTAGCTCCATGTGATCGGAATGCCTGTCTCACGGTGCCATCTGTAGAACCAATAAAACTATCTAGCAGATTTAAACTGACCACCGCAGCCGTCTGACCAGATCCAGCGCCGCTTCCATGTGACACCAAAATCCCTCAAGAGACTATCATGCAAAGTGAAGCAATGCTGCACAAAATGGGCATCATGCGATCGATCATCACTAATGTAGAAGTGATACTCTCGCACAATGATGCGTGATTCCATGGTGCTATCAATGCCATCCACATGAGCCTGTGCATGACGATAGCTAATGTGCACAAACATAGCAACCTACAATATGGCATTGAAAAAAAATATGACTATTGAAATAATTCAATATAATGAGGTGGGGAAAAAATCAATACTCAGTCACACGTCACCTGTTCGGAGAAATAATACTCCGATTGGATCTCATGCTATGGTGCAAAGGTGTAATTCTCCGCAAAGTCCACACTGAGACAACCACCCCTGTAGGAAATGTCCTCAAACATGCACAGAGCTGACGATCCTCCCATTTTGTAGTGTACAAGTGGCGTCGTATGTAGCGGTACAGCTTCCCTCAAAAACTGTCAATGAATACAACACGTGGTGTCTCCTTCCCCACAAGCTGCAACCTCCTCGACTGTGCACCACCATCTAATGTCAAGGTAGTGTACTCATACTGTTGCCAATGAACCATCTGCACATCACAAGTATCTAGTGCAACTCGTGGCACTCTAGCAAAGTCACCACTCAAAGTACACCTGCCTTCCACACAATCAAGGGAGTGGAATAAAGCATCACCATCTCGTGTACACAATATGGAATGAATGAAGTCGTGAGGGCTAGTAGGAACCACTCCCCTATGACCATCAAGGGAACGGAATACGTCATACATCAATCCAAAATCCACATGGTAGCGACAACAGCATGTGTCACGCTCCTAAGAGCATCGCACAAACCATGGCCTGCATCGCTCAAATGACCTCTGCCCAATCCTGAACTCTGGGTGTGCCTCTACAAACTGAGTGTATAACTCAGTCTGGGTACACTCCAAAAAACATGCACCATGCTCAATGTACACACCACATGACACCCTCTTCTGCAATGCCTTCTTGAACACCGGGGATGCTCTGCAATGCTCCTCCCAAAACTGTTGTATGAAGGACTTAGTGGAATCATCCAACAATCGATCGCTGCGAGGTGCACGACCACTCAAAGCCCAAAGAGCATCAGTCTCACTATCCTCTAGACTCTGCCTCCTAATCATGCCTGCTCGCAATGTGCGCGGTGCAATCTGAAGAAGACGTGAAGCGGTATGCACATGGCCTATCATATGAGGTCTATTAATGGCAGCCACAATAGCACAACGTGCTGCCAAGGCATCACTAGAGTTCCTATGCTTAATAGAAGCATAGGAACGTCGAACACTGCTAAGGACCTCGCTAGATACAACCCTATCTCTACGTGCACCAAGACCAGCAAGCCTCCTACACTCTACCAAGTCAGGGTGATCAATCAGGGATGTGAGAAGAGAAGACTGCGAAGCTGGCGTGAGGTCACAAAAAAAAGACTGCACAATCTTGCTAGTACGACGATGGATAGTGGACTTCGGCAAGTCACGTCGTGAAGCAACACTGCTGCTACAAGGTGGGGCAAGGGGATCAATGGGAGATGGTAGGGTGGACAGGGGAAGGGAGGCGCCAAGAAGAATGGGGGGAGGGGGAGGGAGAGGGGGAGGGGGGAGGGTGGAGGGGGAAGAGGTAGAGGTGGAGGCCAAAATGTAGGTGGCTAGGGGAAGGGCGGAGGCTAGAGGTAGGGGAGCGGATGAGGATGGGGGGACAATGGAGGTGGGGGTGGGGGTGGGGGTGGAGGTGGAGGTGGAGGTGGGATGTAGAGGTAGAGGTGGAGGTGGATCGGTGGTGGCAGTGCGAGCTCTAGCTCTAGAGGCTCTCTTGCGCTCACGAGCCTTCCGCTTGCGCTCCTCGTCAATGAGATTTGGGGGGGGGTTCCTACATCTTTCACGTCTACTAGCTCTGCAGCTTTGAGAACCCATTCTCAATGAAAGTAGGTTGGAATGTGTGACAAAGTGATGAGGACGCAAGAATGGCTAAGAATGGGTGAAATGAACCAAAACGTGGTGTCTTATAGAGAGCCTCAACTCATCCACTAGATTGCTCTTAGATAGATTGCTCTTCATTATTATTGGTGGAGAAGGTGCTAAGATTGAAACTAATTGGCTAGAATCCAACGTTAATTTAGAATATTTGCATCGTTTGATTTTATTCCAGTTTTGTACCTTCAAATACCTCGATTGAGGTATGCTATGCCCAGATCATATACCTCGATCGAGCTATTTAATGCCTCATGTAGATATAAACCTCGATCGAGGTACCCCTCGGTCATAGCACATACCCCTCGGTCTTATACCTCGATCGAGGTATTCTATCCCTCGGTCATATACCTCAATCGAGGTATTCTATGCCTCACGCAGGACATATACCTCGATTGAGGTATTCTATGCCTCGCACATCATGATGTGTATACATGTGGCTGATGTGGCACCATGCATGGTCATGATGTGGCAATATAGTCTCTTCCATGACGTGGAAAGGTGATGTGGCATGATGGGTTGGCATTCATGAGGTGGTAGATTGACATGGCAAATTGAGGTGGAGGGATTGGTGACATGGCAAGGTTGGTGAGGTATGCCAAGGTGGCAAGGTGTGATGACATGGCTCATAATGTGGAATGATAAGGTGGCACATGTGGCAGCACATGTGGTAATGTAAGGTGACATGGCAAGGAGTGATGTCACATCTCCTTGATGACATGGCACCACGTGGTCTAACAACGTGGCATGGTTGCAAGGCAAAAATAGATGACTCAACCTTCCGCATGGGCAGCATGCACACTCCAAAGGCTTGCCACTAGGGTCAGTGATGCTCCTAGCCTACCTTACCAAGCCTTATACCAAGCCTACCTTGTCTTGGTATTAGGCTTGGGTGGCCCTTTTTCCCCCACAAAAGTGAGATTTCACTCTTGGAGGCCATATCGTACGTTTTCCTTACTCAAATTTAACCAAAATTTTTTCCTCTTATTCATCATGCAGAGGACTAAAAATATTGACATTTTTGAAATGTTTGGTCATGTTTGAGAATTACTAGATTTATTTTTAATATTCTTTGTTGATCCTCTAAGGAGTAAAAGTAAAAATTAAACTTCAATCTTCCTAAATCTAACCGTTGGATTTGGGATTTGATGATTCAACCACACACCCTTATGTGCCTACTAACCTTCCACCAAATTGGATTTGCTTAATTATTCAAAATACTAAAAAAATGTGGTGTGCTACTAAAATGCATGTATTTTATGACTTTATTTATTATAAATAATTATTTATAATTAGATAAATCGTTCAAAAAATTACCAATAAATCAAGTTAAGCTCTACATAATGCAAAGAGACCACTTACAAAGTTTTAATAACATTTAATCTAAAATGAGTGAGAAATTTAGAATTTAATATGACACTCTCTGTTCGTGACAAACATGTGACCACCCTGGAACCATGCCGTGTGACACAAAGAAATTTTTTGTGTGTGCATCGAATTTTTGATCAGACTATACGATTGTGTGCACAATAGCAAGTGTGATGTTGTGTTAGAAGACTTCAAAGAGTAGATCCATAGAGAAGTAGGTGAGATTTGCATTTTTGTGTGCTAAAAAGCTTGTTTTTCCACCTCCTAAGGATTGGGGAGTGAATAAAAAGTGGACACCCTTAGCTTGCTACTTCCCGTTACCACACAACTTATATACCACATGGTAGACATAAATATCATGTAGTAAATGTAAATACCACATGGTATTTTGGGGTCAAGTACTCTACAATATTTATGTATATTTCCAAGAACTAACTATACCCATTTCCCAAGTCATCGAATCCATGCAAGCACTAGAGTCATGTGAGTTCAAGGCACTCTACAAGGATGGAAGGTCCAATAGCAAATCCACTAGTAAACCCTTTCAATTAGCAATGCAAGAGCAACGGTGAAGACCATATTTCAAAAATATATGAGATGAGAGGGTGAAAATCCTAAGATGTACATCTATTTTGAAAAACATACAAGATGAGAGGATGAAAATCCTAATATATTTTCTAATTGTGACTTTGAGTATACAATATTGTGCCATTCTTATTTGTGACTCAGTGAATACAAAGTGTCTCCTTGCCCATTCGAATCATGACATAAATTTTAATAGAATTTGTAAGGAAAGTTTTTTCCTAAGTGTGAAAACATCAACATGTCTAAGTACTTGCGTTGATATAGAGCTATCAATATAAACATCAATTCTTGACAATGATAAACAAACAAAAAAAGTTAATCCTATGATCAATATTTGATGGATAATTGATGATAATACTGATGTTATGTAATAGAAATTAGCATCAATATTATTGTCGATCGCCGTGTAAACCAAAACAAAATTGTGGGGCAAGGTGAGACAACTTTCAACCCCATTCTACCCCACTATAACTCAACTACATGCACCCAAGCACAATGCTATGATATATAAAATAAAGAGAATAGAAAGTAAGAATATGTATTACAAAATGCCTTTGGCATGTAAGTGTAAAGTCAAATCCATGCAATAAAGGAAAATGCAAGATGTATTAATTAATAATCATTTTGTTGGTGAAGAAAAGTATATTTATAACAAAGATTCAGAATTAAAAGAGTTGTACTATTCCAATGCAATATCATGGTAAATAAAGACCAAGGCATCCTATGCAAAATGTAGGCATCTGTAGAGATGGAACAAAAGGAATTCACAGTGCATTATGCATCCGAAAACTGACCATTTTGAGCTTTTGTAGTGCTACATTATCATGCAAATGCCCACATACAACAAAGCAAATCGTAGAATTAAATTGTGGAAGACGTTTAATACTAACATGCTTCCTTTATCGCATTGCAAGCTCGTAAAAATGCAACACTAAATTGTTCAAATGAAAAACCAATACTTGTTGCAAAAACTAGCGATAAGGGAAGATAAAGACTCTAATGAAGATACAATTTGCACTAGTGATGAGGAAAGATGAACTACACAAAATTGCAACCGCATAATCCTAGAATAGTATTATAATTATGCTATACAAACACATTAGAAGGTCTTATTTCATTCACAATTTCAAACACATTAGAAGGTAATTATGCTATACAAACACATTAGAAGGTCTTATTTGCCGCAAAATTACGTATAATGAAACTTGAACTTTTCAAATTTACGTGAGAGGTTTATCTTTGCAATTTTTCGAATTTGTAGATTCCTTTATATTTTAATTATATTTTGCCCTTAAAACCTGAAAAGTTCTAAGGTTTCCTATCTACAAACCTTATGCTGTTAATGGTAGAGATAAAGGGGCAATCTTGGTGAAGCCATAGCAAGGAGGGGCGAGTCCATGTGAGCAGTAAGACCAGAGCTCTCACTCATGTCCAGTCCACCTCCAATATTATCTGTGAGCGACCAGTCAAAAGCATGCACCATCCTCCCTAGAATCACCTGCACGTTTTGCAGCCCCAGCCTCCACCCTGGACACCCCCTCCTCCCTGACCCAAATGGCAGTAGCTCGAAGTGCTGGCCCTTCACATCTACGTTGCTGCCCAAGAACCTCCCCGGCCAGAACTCCAATGCCCTCTCCCAGCAACTTGGATCCCTCCCTATTGCCCATACGTTCACAAACGCGCGTGTTTTGGCCGGTATGCTGTATCCGGCTATCTCACAAACCTGTACGGATTCGTGCGGTGCGAGCAACGGCACAGCCGGGTGCAACCGCATGGTCTCCTTCACCACCGCTCGTAAGTACGGCAGGTGAGCGATGTCGGACTCCTCTAGAAGTCGACCATTTCCCACCACAGAATCGAGTTCTTCGTGGAGCTCTTTCATGCACGTTGCGTTACTCAGGATCTCCGACATTGCCCATTCGATTGTAACGGAAGTTGTGTCTGTGCCTCCCGCAAACATGTCCTTAAATGAAACGAAGCAGGATTAGAGTTAGGAGCTGCGAGCACGATCAAATTTTCTAAACTATGAGACAACCATGAAAATTTTTCAGCCTATTACCATTAAGACTGCCTTGATATTATCATCCGTAATCGGCACATCCTGCTGGGTTTCTTCAGCGGCGACGGATAACAGCACGTCTAACAAGTCTTTTGGGGAGCATGGTTCCGCTCTCCTCAGCTTGCGCCGATCATCAATAATTTCTTGGAAGGTGGTTCTGATCATTTCCCCGACAATTTTCATGCGTTTCACGTAGCCTTGCAGATCCATCCATTGCACGTATGGGATAAAGTCTCCTACATTGAACACGCCAAGGAGGTATAACCATTCATTCAAGAGATTTACAATATGATTGGAGGCATCTCTGGAGTCACTAACAAGCTCTGAGAATTTCTGCCCCAAAGTCAACCTGGAGATGATATTATTCGTGGTGCACCTCAATCGTGAAAGGACCGATACTTCCCTTCCCTTCTTGCTATCATCGAGAATGGATAGCATTAGAAGCGCCGTTTCCTCTTCCCTCAAAGCTCTGTAAGACTCGAGCCTTTTATTGCTGAAGAGCTCCGTAACACATAGCTGCCGCATCCGTCTCCAGTAAGGGCCATAAGGAGCAAAACCAATATCCGAACCTTCGAAGAGAGTGTATATAGTTGCTGCTGTTCGGGGTCTGGAAGCGAAGACCTGATCCTGTGTTTGAAGGATTTCTCTGGCCATAGCAGGCGTAGAAGCAACGATAACAGGGATGGAACCTAAGCGCAGGGACATTAAGGGGCCATAAATTTGGAAGAGGCGATGAAAAGATTGGTGGGTTAGAACACCCAACAAGTGGAGGTGACCGATGATGGGTAAGGGAAGAGGCCCGGGAGGCAAAGCAGCTGCAAGGCGACGTGATTTTCTGATGAAGAGGAAAGAAGCTGAGATGCAGAAGAGGAATGTGGGGAGGAGAAGAAACCAAAGGGGTGCATAGCGACGGCTAAGGGAGGTAGGGATCATGAGCAGGCAGCTACGCATCAAGGAGGACAGCTGCATGATTGTAGCAATGTTTGAAGTGTTTGTGTAAAGCTTTTGCGAAGAAGAAGATAGATCGCGTGTCGTGATGAAAGATTGGGTGGTGCTGGGTGGACTGAGGAATCTGCGCGAGATCCAGATTCCACAATAAGAGAATTCCCTCAAATTTGGACTCTCTTGTGGATCCATCGTCGATCTTAAAACGATCTAATGGTGGCTAAGGGGCTTAGCACATGGCAAGAAATAGGATGGGAATGGGAAAAGGTGGTCCCAAGTGGTCCCATGCATATTTCTATCCTATTCCCATCCCACCATGTGCTAACAAAAAAAGAACTAGGGATGGGTTTAGGAGGAAGAGGACACATGGCATCATTTCATGTGTTTAAAAGGTGGGGACCTTGTGGGGACAAGGACACATGTCATCCTTCCATGTTTTTGAATCCCTAAAAAAGGACAACCCATTCTGGTTGCCAGGGTCTAGAAGCCATGGTCCAGGATGGGAGAAAAAGTGGCTACTCCCATTCTAAATCCATCCTAGACTACTTGGTGTAGGATGGGAGTAATGATGACAAAAATATTCCCATCCTAAACCCATGCTAGCTCCATCCATGTGCTAAGGCCCTAAGGTTGTTTTACACACGACCAAAGGGTGCCCAAAGAGTGGGTACCCAAAAACAATTATGGGCGGGCTCACGGCCAAAGGGTGCCCAAAGAGTGGACAGCCAAAAACAATCATGGGCGGGCTGGAATTGGCACACCCCATTACACACCACCCGCCCATCGTGAAGTTTTTAAAAAACTAAGTACCTACCCATGGGCACCCCCTTTACACACCGCCAAAGTACACACCGCCCGGACATGAAGCTCTGATTGGAGGTGAGGGACCAAGAGGATTTCAACCATTGGCTATCATAAGCCCACCCATCGTTGGGTAGCCAAGCTTGGTTCCCATGGAAGGGCTTGGAGAGGGCAAGACGTAAACTCCACGTCAGATTATTTCGTTTAGGGATGGGCAGTGTATGTGTAAGGAGGTACCCGCCCAAAGCTAAACTCAAGCTTCCTATTGATCCAAAAGGGTGCCCAGCCTTGGGCACTCTTTAGTGTGTAAACACCCTAAACGACAATGTTAAAGGATTAGGCGTCAAACACATCAATTTTGACAAGGTTTGAAGTACAATTTTGGAGATTATATACTGGCTTGATGCCATGCATGAGACCTCTCTCTTGGATGGACGTTATGAGCTTGTAGTTACTTAGAGCACATTCATGCGATGTCTGATGCAAGGTCAAGGAGTTTTCATGTGGTCAGATCACAAGCAGGGCATTCCCAATAATCTCCAAAAATGTACTTTAATCTTGTTCGAAAGCGATGTGCTCTAATGGGTTTAGTGCATGGTGGGCGTTCTCGCGATGCGTTCTGAGATTTTAGATTAAAACACCTATTTCATTAATTTTGGACTCTTGCACTATCCAAATTCATTTTGTGAGATAATTTTGGATAAAACATTTCAAAAAAAGAGGCTCTTATAAAACAAAACATTGAGTCAAAAAGAAGATTTTAAAAAATCAAATTAGAAAAAATGACGTGAGATGTTATTAAAAATAGAGTACATTACGTTGTTAAAAAAGACAAAAAGTAAGATTTTAAAAAATCAAATTAGAAAAATGGCGTGACATGTTATGAAAACTAGAGTACATTTCAAAAAGAGCACATCACATTTGTAAAGAAGTAGATCATATTACTCAAAGCCATATGGTGTCAAAAAACACCTTAATACAGTCTCTCTTAACATCATCTTAACATCACATTTGTACAAGAAGTAGATCATTTTACTGAGAGCCATATGGTGTCAAAAAACACCTTAATACAATCTCTCTTATCTTCTTAACCACCCTATGTCTAGAAGATCTCATCATTGGTCTCTCTTATCTTCTCAACAACCCAATCTTTCACTGCCTCCACAGCTGTATCCTCAACATAATTACATGCGAAGAACAGCTGTATCCTCAACATAATTACATGCGAAGAAGAAATTTAAGCAATCACAAATTGTTTCTTTATAATTTCTCTGAGAGGCTCTTATTGTTCTCTAAGCGTCCGCATCAAATCGCCCATGACGAGAGCTGCGATAACGCAGGTTACTTAAGAAGTCTAATAGATCTTGTCATGCTTTTATCATACGTCTTAAAAGTCTTTCACTCTCTGCTATCTTGAGACTCTCCTCCCTCTCTGCGTGCCTTTGTGCAGCAAATTCCTCTCTCTCCATGTGTGTCAAAGGAGAACCTTGTTGAATTCTAGCCTCTCTCTGTGCTCCTTGGTCAGCACACCATTCTTTGAGATTGTTAATTCCGAACTCCACGTCTTCGACAATGCCAAGGACATCCATGGGTGGGGAGATGATAAAGAAAGGGAGATGGACTATGATGCAAGAAAGAAGAGAGTGTTTGCAGTGCACTACGATGGAAGAATACAAGTTAATGAGAGGCACTAGGATGGATGAAAGAAGAGAGTGTTTGTGGAAGAACTAGGATAGAAGATGCAAGAAAGAAGAGAGTGTTTACGGCGCACTACGATGGAAGAATACAAGTTAATGAGAAGCACTAGGATGGATGAAAGAAGAGAGTGTTTGTGGAAGAACTAGGATAGAAGAATACTTGGTTATCAGGATGGATGAAAGAAGAGAGTGTTTGTGGAAGGACTAGGATAGAAGAATACAAGTTACTCATAAGGACTAGGATGTAAGAAATAAGAGAGTGTTTGTGGAAGGACTAGGATGGAAGAATACAAGTGCACTAAGGCACGATGTGTTTACTATGATAAGGATAAGGGTTGGAATAAAGTGAGAGGCACGATGTGTTCACTGTGATAAGGATAAGGGTTGGAATGAAGCGAGTGGAGATTGAATGCTCTACTTTAAGTGAGTGGAGATGATAAGGATAAGGGTTGGAATAAAGTGAGAGAAGCATTGCGAATGCTCTACTTTAAGTGAGTGGAGACTATCCAACTGAATAAAATTCTCATCACACAAAGATTTATTTCCAAATAATCACATCATCACACATTCATATCAAAAGGATAATATTTTGAAACATCCAAATTTTGTACGGATATGTAAATCCCTTCCATTCATATCCAATTTTGTACGGATATGTAAATCCCCTCCATTCCAAAAGGATAATATTTTGAAACATCCAAATGGCTTGAACCACTCCCTTTACTCCATTCCAAAAGGATAATATTTTCAACTGAATAAAATTCTCATCACACGAGGATTTATTTCCAAATAATCACATCATCACACATTCATATCATAAAATTGTGTGCATGAAGAAATATATTACAAATATTACATCATCACATATTCATATTAAAATTCTCATCACACAAGGATTTATTTCCAAATAATCACATCATCACACATTCATATCATAAAATTGTGTGCATGAAGAAATATATTACAAATATTACATCATCACATATTCATATCAAAATTCTCATCACACAAGGATTTATTTTCAAATAATCACATCATCACACATTCATATCATAAAATTGTGTGCATGAAGAAATATATTACAAATATTACATCATCACATATTCATATCAAAATTCTCATCACACAAGGATTTATTTCCAAATAATCACATCATCACACATTCATATCATAAAATTGTGTGCATGAAGAAATATATTACAAATATTACATCATCACATATTCATATAAAAATTCTCATCACACAAGGATTTATCTCCAAATAATCACATCATCACACATTCATATCATAAAATTGTGTGCATGAAATAATTATATAAATATCATCAGTAAATGCCACTTAAGTAATAAGTCACAAATTGGTGTATAATCAACAAAAACTACAAACACAACATCACACATGCATCACAACTCTTGTGATGCTTCTAGTGGAGATGGTGGCAATGCTTCTGATGCTTTCGGAGTAGACTCAGTATCCTCTTCCTTAAATGCAAGCGGAGGCGGTGGCAACTCTTCTGATGCATCCAGTGGAGGTTGTGGTGTTGTAGGTGTACACTGGGTCTCTACTTCTTTTGTAGTGTGCAGTGCTTTCATAGTAGACTCAGTCTCCTCTTCCTTAAAGGGAAGCTCTGATATTGCTTCAGTTGCACGTTGTATTCTAATGGCAGCAATTAGGTCTCGAATGATTTCAGCCCTAAACAATTGTATATCCTCCTCTAAATATTTGAGCTCCAAAGAGTCTTCTGATGAGATCTGTGGCTTAAGTGAGAAAATTTCTTTGAAAATCAACATGCAGTTGTAGGCAACTCTCCACCCATAACTATGCTCATCTTCTTGCTCTACTAGTAAACGCTTTTGGAAGTCTACCGAGTCTTTGTACTGTCCTGTTTCTCTGATAGCAGTTACCAACTTCTCAATCGACCTGCTCATCGTGACATATTAAAAAAACTTAGTGTGTCTATTACATGAGGTACATAATATAGAAGTAACAACAGATTAATAGAATACTTACGTTTGCACTGAGCCATGAAAGCCTGCAATCGAGTTAACAAACCAACAATAGTTGTCTTCAAGGTCCCAAACCACCAGACTCCAATGTTCCCTACATGAATAATTAAGAACCATTATTATTTAACACAATGTTGCCAGTATAAGATGAAAATACTCGGGGGGGTCACTCATCATATGTAACCCTATCACGTGAGTTTAACAGAAGGATTTTTTTTATTTCTAAAATTTACAGAAATAAATATACATAAGGGACTATTTAAAATAGTTTTGAAAAAAATTTACAGATTTGTATAGAAAAGGGGTACATCTTATTAATAAATTTTTTTACAGATAAGGGACTTTAAATATAGGCCTTGAACGCACGTGATATAGAGGGTTTATACATAGTGACCCCCCCGAGTGAAAATAAAGGTTGCCATGATACTTACATCTCATGATATGCCATAAATAGGACTCCCACGCCATGTAAATGTAAAGGCTGTAGCAATTTACAAACATCGGCTATTGTCTTTCTACTATCGCTAAGTATAGGAGAAAGGAGGGAATCCAACATATACACACGATTTTGTACGACTCTACCAAATCATGAGATAACTATACTGCACCGACAAATAAATGAATATTAGCTTATTAGATTTAATCAAAATATTGAATTATCAAGCAGAGAAAAAGTTTGTATCAAACCTGAGAATGGCCATCATAATGTTGTTATTGACCTCATTTGAAGCTCTAGAGAGAATTGAAATCTCCTCTTCCCCAAATTCAAGATACTGAGGTCTATGTTGAATCATAACCCTAACATTAAAAGAGCTTCCCAATTCTTCCAATGAAGCCATGTTTGTAGAGTTGAGGTCTTCTATCCTCTTTGACTCTTTGATGGCATTATCAATGATTGCTCGAATGGTACATGTTATAAATGCATAGAGATGCAAATCCGTATATGTTGACAGTGTGGTGTCATTTTGTATCTCAAAAATTTGACCAAGTACCAAAAAGCAATTGTAGCCCACCCTCCATCCACAATTATAGATGTGGCTATTTTCTTGATGTGATACCTGACATGATATATACTCTATTTGTTGTGCCAAGTCACATTGCTGCATTACTATGTCGATAGCACCTACTAGCTTTCGAGCTGATCTACACATCAAAACATATAACAATAGTGAGTATGTGCATTGCATATCAATCTACATGTCAAGAAGTGAAAACAAGTGTAGTCTATACTTACTCTAACACATTGCCATGGACGGATGTCATTGAGTTGGCAAAGAAGCACTTCTTCGCAAGGATGTCTATGACTACCAGACTCCAATGTGAGCTGCATTATCAATAAAGAATAATTACTATGTTTGAGACAATTCTAGCAATGCAATAGAAAAAACAAGTAGGGTTTGATGCTTACTTCTCATAATATGCTGTAAAAATAACTCGTGCATCATTCATAGGAACGTGCTTCAACCACTTGCAAACATCCTCTATGGTTTCTTCTTTGTTGCTAAGCACTTCCGAAATACGAGGATCGAGCATATATGAAACGCTTTGTATATTTTGCGGAAAATTTGCTATAACATTACTATATTTAAAAAAAAATATTAGCTTCTTGGGTTTAATCAAAATAAGAAAAGTATAAAGCCAAGGAAAAGGCTGCATCAAACCTGAGGATGGTTGTAATGACTTTGACATTAACCTCATTCTTAGGATTCAAGAGGATTGAAATCTCTTCTTCACCAAATTCAAAAAAATGAGGTTGTTGTCGAATTAACAACATAGCGGTGAATGAACTTCCAATCTGCTCCAATAGATTCATATTTTCATGACTCATCTTATTGAGAGAGTAGTCTACATCGTATTCTTCTTCACTTGCTATGTCCTCCACATCCTCCTTCTGCCATAAAAATATAAAAAAGTTATGCGATGTACACATCCCAAATAAAGGCTTAAACAAGCAGATAAGATTTCATACATGCTTTCATTAGAGTGAGTCTCTCCTCTGCTAGGAGCAAAAATTTAAAAAGGTTTCATACATGCTTTCATTAAAGTGAGTCTCTCCTCCTCTTGGAGGAAAAATTTAAAAAGTTATGAGATTTACACATCCCAAATAAAAATAATGGTTTAAATAATCATAGAAGTAAAAGATAGCATGCTTTCATTAGACAAGTTATGAGATTTACACATCCCAAATAAAAATAATGGTTTAAATAATCATAAAAGTATAAAGATAGCATGCTTTCATTAGACTCAGTCTCTTCTCCTCTTGGAGGAAAATATAAAAAAGTTATGAGATTTACACATCCCAATTAAAGGCTTGAACAAGCATACAAGTATAAAGATAAGGTTTTATACATGCTGCAATGTAGTCATATTTTCAGGTTGTTTCCCAATCTCAGCCCGAAATGCTAGCAGATCAGCTTCTGTATATCATTCCATTTTGACTGGTAACTCCAAATCAAAAATCTCTCTAAGAAACAACATGCAGTTGTAGGCAACTCTCCACCCACAACTGTGTCCATCTTTTTGCTCCACTGGCAGACGTCTTTTGAATTCTACTGATCTTGTTGCTCCGTGGTTGTTCTGACAGCAGATACTAGCCAATATGTAGCACAGTCCATCATGACATATTAAATATATTAATATTAGTTTGAATAACACACCTAGGACCGTGTTTTTTCATGGTCGTGCATGACACCAAGGCAAAAACGGTGTTTTAGTCTTGATCGACAATGCAAAGCATATCCGATGGGCACAATACTTTGCACACACCTTCAACTAGGTGGAATCGACTTATATGCAAAGTGGCACGCCCATCCCATAAGTGCTTGATTGGATAACATACCTAGCAGCATGTTTTTTGACGAATGTGCATGACACTGAGCAAAAATAGTATTTAATGCTCGATCGACCATGCAAAGCCAATGAGCTTCTCCAACTTTGCTCCTGCCTCTCACCCGAGCTCCATCACAACTCCAACGCAGTTCCCTCGGCTTGCAACAATACACACGATTCCCCTGAGAAATTAAATATGTGGAGGTTCTAGAAGCCAACCACAACTGCATCAAACGGGACTGCAAGAAAGTTGCGAGTTCAAATTTGTGTATTTTCAAGGCTACCTTACGGCCGTCGTCAACAAAGCAGGAATAGAGAGGACTTACGGACTTTGCAAGAAAGGCGATTCGACAATTACGTTCGTTGGTCGACTTGCGGACTGCATAGAAGCTTTGTGAAAAGCCACATCATCTAAGGTCTATAAGACCTTAGAAAAGACCACATCATCAAAACCTTTTCTACCCCCTTCCCAATCTCCTTAGCCTCGCCGATTTCAAGCAAAGGATTTATAATCGAATCGAGACATTCGGGATCGAGGGAAGTAAGAAGAGCGGGATCGAGAAGAGAGATCAAGAATTTAAAGCGTGAGAGGACGCGTCAACTTCAAAGACAAATTCAAGACCATCGAACAAATTCCAGGGAAGTGGGCATTCATATTTTTCTCTCTGACATAAAGCGCCTTTTTAATTTTTGGAAAATATACATCGTTAAAATGACAACTCCAGAAAGGGATGGTAGGATTAGAGAGGTCAAGGAAAGGGCTAGAAAGGGAAAAGCAATAGTTGGAGAGGAAATACATGAGGAGGTACAAACTGAAACTCAAGAGGATAATGTACAAATGGAGGATATTGATTATGGTGATTATGGAATTCCATATGCGGAATTCACTAAACTTGAAACTCGAATGCAAAATATAGAAACACAGTTAGGGGTTATCAGTGAAACATTAAAAACCCTAGTTGAAGCTATAACTAAGATAGCCGATTCTCAATCGATATCTATTACTGAAAAATCACTGATTCCTCCTAATCAAGTTGAGAGGTCTACCTCTCGACTAAGAGAAACCTCGAACATCCTTAAGGTCGACTTAAAGCCGCCAATTTCCAATGGGGAAGAAAAGGAGCGTAATAAAGATGCGATTAATATGTTCTTGCAAAAATGGCAAGACTTTCATCGACTCAGGAATACACCTCTTGGAAATCAAGTTGTGGAAGCAAGTCTTTCCCATGGAAATAAAGCCTATAAATGGTAGATGAGCCTCAGGGAGAGTGATAAAATTCCTAGATATTGGATTGAGTTTGAACAAGCCTTCCTAAAAGAGTTTTTACTAGAAAATGAATTAGAAAGAGCATGGGAGGCTTGGGACATTTGCACTATGGGTAAAAACACTCTAGTCCAGTACATAGCAAATTATAGGGAGGCAGTCCTTAAGCTGAAGGGAATTGATGAATTCCAAAAGATAAGGGGTTTTGTGAGAGGTCTCAAAGACACTTATAAGGTCGAGGTGAAAAGAAATTCTCCAAAAACCTTTGAGGAAGCTATTAAGTATGCCCAAATATATGATGATACGACGGGAAAATTCAAAATTGGAACTTCGGAGCAAACAAGTTTTGTTCCAAAGTTCAATAAATTTTCCAATTTGAAAAGGAAGGGGCACTTTAAGAAGGAGGTTCCTCAGGCACCACCTAAGAAACCTCAAACACAAAATTATCCTCTCTTGAAAAAAGAGGATTATGAAAGGGCCAAGCAAGAAAATCTTTGCTTCAAATGTCTGGGCAAAGACCATGCTGCTTGGAACTATCCTAAAAATAAACCAGCAAGAAATAAAGCCCCAAATAGACCTCCACCAAAACAAGTGCATGCGGTGCAAGTGCTACCACTTAATGGTACTGAAAAGTACACTGAGGTAGAGGTCTATCATGAGGATAGCACCCACATGTGCTGTCTATTATCGGCAATGTGGCAGCCCACCTTTGGTCCTCATGATTTAATGAGGATGCATGGAAAAATTAAGGGGCAAAGAGTAAGAGTGATGGTCGATGATAGTGCAACACATAATTTATTAAACTACTCGTTAGTTAAGAAATTAAAATTGCCTGAGAGTACTAGTGCCCATAAATATGTGGTCTCTTTGGCAAAGGGCAGTGATAAAAAAGTTTGGGACACCATGATATATGGTGTAGAGATGGATATTCAAGGCCATCAGGATGCCTTGGATTTCCAAATCATGCATCTCGACCAAACAGATGTAGTGCTTGGTCGAGAATGGTTGTATAGTCTTGGGCATAACTTACAAAGAAGTTATCTTAATAACTCCATAATGTTTGAAAAAGAGGGTAGAGTCTTTCAGATTCAAGGAGAACATGATGTGCCTAACTCTCCTCTTATTTGTTCGATGGAATAGGAATGACTACTACACCAAGAACAATGCGAGGTATATCTTTGTGAACTTACTTTTATTAGTGATTTTATGTCTTCTGCATCGGAAAGAAGTAATGTTGTTTTTTGTAATGTTAAAAAGTATAAATCTTCTTTCAATGATTTAATGTTTGAATTTAAAGATGTTTTACCGCTCGACTTACCTGATGGTTTACCTCCTGAGAGAGACGTAGATCATAAAATAGATTTATTTCCTGGATCTACCCCTGTTTGTAAAACCCCATATAGGCTTAGTCAAACGGAGGAATGTGAGGTCGAAAAAAGTTAACAGAATATCTTAGAAAGGGCCAAATCCAAACAAGTAGTTCACCTTGGTCTGCACCAGTTTTATTGGTAAAGAAAAAGGATGGTACTATGCATTTATGCGTAGATTACCGAGCACTAAATAAAATCACCATAAAAAATAAGTATCCTATGCCTCGCATTGATGAGCTCTTTGATCAATTGCAATGGGCAAAATACTTTACTAAAATTGATTTAAGATCAGGATATCATCAAGTATGAATTAGGGAAGAAGATGTTCCTAAGACATCATTTCGTACTAGGTATGGGCATTATCAATTTAAAGTAATGCCATTTGGATTAACAAATGCTCCAGCAACTTTCATGACACTTATGAATAGTGTCTTAAGGCCATATCTAGGGAAATTTGTTGTAGTATTTCTAGACGATATCCTTATTTATACTAAAACCAGAAAAAAAACATTTGGAACATTTGCAAAAAGTGTTCCAACTACTTAGAGATAATTCACTCTTTGCAAAAGAATCCAAATGTGAATTCTTTGCAAAAGAAGTGAAATACTTGGGACATATAATATCCCAAGAAGGGGTTCGTATGGACTTTGACAAAGTAAGGGCCATATTGGAATGGTCACATCCTACAAATCTAGAAGAATTACAGATATTCTTAGGTTTATCAGGATTCTATAGGAGATTCATCCAAGATTATGCTAAGATTGATGTTCCGATGATGGACCAGCTTAAGGGGAAGGGAAGCACCTCCATATGGGATGAACCTCAAAAGAGAAGTTTTGAAAAATTAAAGGTAGTTATAGCGGCAGCTCCTGTCTTAAAAGTAGTGGATCCCAATGAACCATTTGTGGTTGAGACAGATGCCAGTGATTTTGCTGTCGGGGCAGTACTTATACAAAAAGGTCGACCAGTAGCTTTTGAAAGCAAAAAGCTAGATCGTGCCCAACGGAATTACTCGGCATATGAGAAGGAACTATATGCTATAGTCTATGCTTTAAAGAAGTGGAGGCACTATTTATATGGTGCAAAATTTGAGATCATCTTTGATCAAGAAAGCATTAAATGGATTTGTAATCAGCCAGAGCTTAAAGGTAGAAAAGCTAGATGGGCTGAGTTAATGCAAGAGTTTGATATACAATTGACATATAGGAAAGGGAAGTTTAATGTGGTAGCAGACTCTCTTAGCCGAATGCCGATTGTTAATGAATTGAGTTTTACTCAATTTCAGAATGATGCCACAGGTCACCGAGATCGACATAGCAAATACACTTGTTACAAATTTCTATGCATTTGAGTCAGCTATCAGTGAGGCTGAGGGAGAGGAGCTTGATGAGATGAGAGCATCATGGATTAGCAATGGAAGTCTCTACCACGATGCAACCAGACGATAGACATGCACTCCACATGCGACACGGAGAGAGACCAAGCACACATGATCGAGGTCGGTCTATTTCATCTGTCCTCAAAGGTGCCTTCCGACGCATCACCCTTAACGTAGACCATCAGATATAGAGATTGAGAAAACCACAACCTCCACCACATCAAGAGACAACTCAACAGATAGATAGAGAGCTCCTCACATCTAATCAGAGAGCCACCAAGCTACTTGGATATATGAAACCTGGGCATGTACTAGGAGCATTAGCTCTGAGCACCTGATACTCTTTTGATATTTTGCTACTCTAATATTTTTTTCCCTAGCTTAGCACTTTAGCTTTCACCAAGGGCTTAGTGATCCCTTTGGTTCAATCTTTAGTGGCTTGTATGAGTGAACTTTTGGTTTTGTATTTGTCTCATAGGCCTACTAGGCGGCCTCCAAACGTTAATACATCTTTCTTTCTTTCTCCGCATTTCTTATTCTTACTTTTTGCTTGCTTTTTACTGTTAAATTTTTTGTTGTTTAGTTGCTATTTCAAAATTAAGTAAGCATTGGGTATACCCAAGAGATTCTAGAATTGTTTGAAATCAAATGGAATCTTGCTTAGGTATTGATGAGAACATAAGCTCAATTTTGATTACTATTTGTTAAATTAATTTATACACTTGTAATTTGGATTTCAAACTCCTTTGTTCTTTGACTTGTTCTATAAAAAAATTTAATTTGTAAGATTGGATATATTCTAGTCTTTTGAAGGTTATTTACACACACACACACACACATGCGCGTGCGCATACACATGCTTATGATGATGTTGTCATACATCAAAATCATGGACATGATATATAAGCAATAGAAGCTTGGTTGGATGCTAAGAGCGGGAGGAATATGGATGCCATTGTTTTTTAAGTTGTGAATGGGCACAATAAGGCATGTAAAAGGCCTTGATGAACCTTACAGAGCATGGGACAAATGGATAAGTATAGATGACTAGACGATTTTACAAAATCCTTTAAATAGAGGGTTTAACTCACACAAGGAATGAGGACAATTTCTTGTACTTTATATAATCAAGGTGGATGAAACTATGGTTTTGAGAGCCATGGTTAACTTATTGTAAATAAAATGAAGAGTCGGGTGGAAATAGATTGACTATAGTTGGCTATTATGTTGCTATACAAGGTTTGCCATGCAAACCTTCACACCAGACTGGTAGAAGCAATTTTCTCAATGTCTACCTTAGCTCACGCATCCCGTCTTGTTTCCACTCTCAACACGGCCCATGCAACGTTGGCAATTCGACCAAGAGATAATATATATATATATATATATATTAATAGACCTTAATAACCACTACAAAGAGAATCTATATGTATATTAATTAAAAAGAGAGCCCTTTTTTATTAACTTAATTTTATAAGCTTTCTTACCCATGAAACATCGACCAAGGTACAGCATGCATCACCAACTGGTCTCATTACATAGCTCCTTGGATCCTTGGCCGCCACAAAATACACTCTGAGTGTTACATGAGTGATGGATTCTTCCTCTACGACTCATATGAGGATCGGTTGCCATATTCTGGACCAGTATAATGAACAACTTCCTTTATTCACTACTATCATTGGTGGAGGAGAGTCTAATGCCTTCAACAAAGTCTATTGTCGCTAAGATACTAAGCTATGCTTGGTGTTGACTCCAATTATACAACTTGCAGAATATGACACCAGGGATGATTGTCTTAGAGTGCCCTATTTTAAGGAGCATACAGTTCTTATATATACGATGCCTACAAATCAATGCTTATGAAAGAGTTCACAGTACAAAGTCGATGCCAAATCAATCTGTTGGTTGCAAAAAGATCCAAATCGATGCTTGCTGACAAGGTAGGGTATACTTATATAATGCATATTTTCATACACATATGCATGTGTTGAGTATGAACTTTTATATGTGGCATGCTATTTTATCCTCCCTAAAAAGATGATCCATCGAGGCTCTTATATACCAAGGCTCTTCTATAACTGGGCCATAAATTTTCAATGACCCTACATCTTTATAGATATATGTATGGGTGTGTAAAAAGGACATAACTACCTTCATAGAAGAAGGCAAGGATGACTTTTTGAGAAGAGGCCACTATGACACGCACTTATGAGGATAATCCTATTACTATCAAAAGTATGATGATCATAGGGTAGGCTTTTTATTCTCCACTTTCCATTGTTGATGGATGATACCATACAAAATTTGGTGTGAAGTTTCTTTTGACCCCCTACTTGGGGTAACTTGTAAAATTTTGTTTCAAAAAATGAGAAAATTTTCACCATACATGGTGTGCATCTGGATACCTATAACTCAAATACTGGGGTGCCACATGATTTACCACCATCCCAGACTGATAAGAATTACTATTATAAATAACTTATGATGTTGCGGCATCGATAACAATTGCATTGAAGCTTGTAGTCCCACAATTAAAGGACCTTGTTCTAACTTGTCCTTGTTGTGGATGGATGCAGGTGAGTGGAGCTCCTTCACATTTTACACGCACACACACACACACACACACACATATCCAATTTATTATTTATTTTTTGCACACTTTTTCCTAAATTTAATGGGACACATGCATACACTACCCCATACACGTTTCCCCCTATTTATTATTTATTTTTTGCACCCTTTTTCATAAATTTAATGGGATACACACATACTCCTTCCCCTACTGTCGATTTAGTTGATTAATTAATTATTTTATTGTTAAATTCCTTGACTTAAACTCAGACTCTTAATTGTCTTAGTAAATAAAAATACCCCTCTTCCCTATTACTTATTTATTGGCACTATATATATTTGTTTTGATTAGTGAGTAATTGCTTCTTGACTCTCTATAACTAAAACCCCCCTTCCTTTTTTTACCTTCACTTGCCATAAATAAACACTGAACCCCCTAGTTCCCCCTTGTACTTACACTTCTCTTTCAAAATTTTCAAGCATTGATTAAGTTTTATGGCACATATTAAATTAATATTCATGGTTTCCCCCCTCTCGTTATTTTCCTTGTGCCTTTCTGGGAATTGTTTAAATCGATTTATTATTATTAATTAGGTGATGAAATTCCCCCTGCTCTTATCCTCTTTTAGCCAACTCCTAACCGATTCTAACTAATTCTCCTACATTTTTTCCCCTTTCTAACTAATTCTCCTACCTAATGTACCCCCTTGTCTTATTTACTTCCAATTATTCGAGTCCTCTATGGCTCTCTTAAAACCCGAGGCCCAAACCCCCCCACCACACTCTCATATTAATTAACTACCTAAGCTGTAGGCGACCACCTTACCCCTTATGTCATTGTGCCTAACCACCCTTCCTATCTAAATGGCCACTACCACCACCCTCCCTTGGATTGATTGCTATGTGCCCACGTGGTGTTACGTGCCCTCATGAGCTGACCGTTTTTAAGCAAAATATCTTCTTGTTTAGTTTTTTCCCTCCCTTTTGTACTTGCGCTACTACTATTGCTCCATTACTTTATCACCCTTGTTTCTACAAGCTCGTGCACCCGCTTGTTCTACTTACATATTGCATCTACCTAACTCCCATCCGAAGGGCTTTACTTCCTTTAACTTTGCCTCCAGCATCCATGGAATCTGCTCATGGCTGCCCTCTTCTTCACACTTGGCTCTTTTACTCATGTCCACTACCTACTTGGACTTCCCTCTACCACCTAGTAGTCAATTTGCAGGCGGCCTTTCTTAGGTTTTTGTAACTCTTTGGTTAGGACCATGCTGGATCCTTCATTCTCTTGTTGCTTTCTATGCATGGTCTTCTCAGCAACTAGCATTCTGTGGCTCTTAGTTTTTTTCTTGTGCAGTATTCATGCTTATGGACTTGACCCTACTGAGGCTATTGAAGACCATGCCATACACTACATGACTAACATTATCTTTACATGGTCTATGTGCCATGGTCTTCTCAGCAACTAAACTTTTGTGGCTCTTAGTTTTTTTCTTGTGCTTGGAGAAGGTGTTCACCTGATAGTATTCATGCTTATGGACTTGACCCTATTGAGGCTATTGAAGACCATGCCATACACGACACGACTGGTGTTATCACTGCATGGTCTATGTGCCATGGTCTTCTCAGTAACTAGCCTTCTGTGGCTCTTAGTTTTTTTCTTGTGCTTGGAGAAGGTGTTCACTTGATAGTATTCACACTTATGGACTTGACCCTACTGAGGCTATTGAAGACCATGCCATACACTATGTGACTAACATTATCATTGCATACTGATGTCTAGGTCAAAGGATTCATTTCAAGCCTTCTTGAGTACACTCTATGATGCCCTTCTTGATTAGTGGTTCATGACCTATTAGCTTGAGCAATTCTTTGGTGCAAGCCTTACCTGTGCGATGTATCCATTTCATGGTCCCTGCTCTATTTTGCAACTCTTTTGTCAACTCCTTGGTGGTGACTTCTAGTGTCGCAGCCTTTGTTATTAGCTCTTCTCCTCTCTCTTGCTTCACATTACTCTTGCCTTCTTCATCTGTCTCTTCCTTTGCCTTGTTTAGTGCTTTCTTTAATGGTTTGCTCCTTATATATATATGTATGTATGCATGTATGTATGTATGTATATATATATATATAGTTTTTCAAATTACTTTATTGATTGAAATTTATTCATTCATTGTAAATTATTCAAATTTCCCATTTTTTTGGTTTATGCATTTCCCATTTTTTATAGTAAAAGAAATTCATACTTGCATTCACATGAATGGTAGACTGTTTTTACCTTCTTGTTTTTTAAGACTTATTTGTCGACTAATTTGCTTTAGATTAACATATACTTACTTGCTTTAGATTAATAATGGCATGTGTATGCTTTTTAACATTCCTCTTTAAATGGTATGAGTTATTTGCACTTTGTTATATGAAATGCTAGTGTTTAATTCTATGTCAATTGGATTCATTTGCATGCTTATGAGGTCCTAATCTTTTCATAGTGATCTTAGTAAAAGGGTTGGGATACCATCCCATGGACACACTTTCACAAATTCAGTGGGGTCTCCTCCACTACACTTATTAACTTTATACTCATGACCCTTTTGGCTTACATGGAATCTAGAAGGTAGTTTGGATCTTTGGTAAAAGTGATAACAAGCCATGGTAAAGAGACATTACCTGTCCAACCAATCGAAGCTATGATGTTCTAACACTTAGTTTCTCTTGGATGGTGGCAGGTAAGTGGACCTTGACCTAGGAATCTAGACTACCAACTAGATTCGACACCTTGTTCCAATTTTGCGTTTCTTTTTCAAATTCAATACAATTATAAATTCTCAATTTTGTTTGAATTTTTACAAATTCTCAATTTGTTGCGATTCTCGACTTTGATTGCTCAAATAATTTTATCCTTGTCTCATATATAACTTCTCATCCAAAGGATGGAATTATTGTATGGCTCATTTATTGATGGGACTAGTAAATCTAAACACACACATGGATTTCCCAACTAGCCTTTGGTTAGGCTAGTGCTATACAATTAATTCACATTCATTGGAGAATTCTTTAGTAACACTTATTTCATTGATTTTGGACTCATATGTCTTCTTTTAACCTAATCCTAAAACTCCTTCCCAAATGGAAAGTTTACTTTATGAAAATGTTGTTTGAGAATCAAAAGTTTACTTTTTGGCATTTTCATTTCCACATAATAAATTTCAGAATATCTCTCTATAATGTTGCACTTAATAATAATTTAAATTAATAATTTATTAAAAAATATAGTTTAACTACATTTAAATTAGTAAAAGTAATTTAAATGCATGAAAAAAGTATATGTATGCATGCATGCATGTATGCATGTATGTATGCATGCATGCATGCATATATGTATGTATGTATGGCCCATGCATGACATTAATTTCCCATAAGAGTCCTCTAAAATTTTCAAGATATCATAACGGTATTAACAAACACTTTTTGAGAGTTTAAAAACTCTAAAATCTGGTAGATATGGAGTCACACATGACGCTACACATGCATGCATGTATGTATGTATGTATGGCCCATGCATGTCCTCTAAAATCTTCAAGATATCATAATGGTATTAACAAACACCTTTTGAGAGTTAAAAAACTCTAAAATCTAGTAGATATGGAGTTACACATGATGCTACACATGCATGCATGGAATGTAAATGTCCTTGGTTCCTTGATGGAAGGACATTGATACATATGGTGGGACTGGTGCATTGCACTTGTCCATGTGGCATGGGCATGACCATAGGGCCTTTAGTTGATCCGTGTCGGTGTGGGATTCATGCTACGACTATTGTTGATGGAGGGGAGGGGGAAAGAGAGAAAGGGAGGGAGGTAAGAAAGAGAGGAAATAAAAGGGGGAAGGGAAGGAGAGGGGGAAGGGATGGGAAGGGAAGGAGAAAGGGAAGGGAAGAGGAAGGAGAGAGAGAGAGAGAGAGAGAGAGAGAGAGAGAGAGAGAGAGAGAGAGAGGGGGGGGGGGGAGGAAGGGGGAAGAGGAGGGGAGGTGAGGTGAAGGGGAAGGGAGGGGAATGGTGGGGTAAGGAAGGGGGAAGGGGAGGGAGGAAGGGGAGGGGAGGGAAGGGGAATGGGGATGGGGAGGGGAGGGAAAGGGAGGGAAAGGGAGAGGGGTGAGGAAGGGAGGGAAGGGGAGGGGAGTGGAGGGGAATGGGGAGGGGGAGGGGGAGGGGAGGGAAAGGGAGAGGGGTGAGGAAGGGAAGGGGAGGGGAGGGGGAAGAGGGAGGGGGAGGAGAGGGAAGGGGGGGGGATGCAGGGGGAAGGGGAGGGGTGAGGAATGGAAAGAGTGAGGTGGGGGCCTCCCTAATGCATGCTCTGACAGCGCAGCTGCCAAGCACCTAAAGAGACAATAGAAGGAAATGAAAATGGAGAGGAGGGAAAGGGGAAGGGGAGGGGAGGGGTGAGGAAGGGAAGGAAAGGGGAGGGAGATCACAAATACATGCTTTGGCGGCCGCGGCTACCAAGCCCCTCGAAAAAAAAAAAACTTTTGTTTTGTTTTGTTTTTTGCAGAGGGGCTTGGTGGCCACGGCCGCCCAATTGGTGTTTTGGATTGGAATGGGGAGGGGTGAAGGGAAGAGAGAGGGGAGGGAGAAGAGAGAGGGAGCAAGGAGGGGAAGAGAAGAGAGGGAGAGGGGAGAGGCAGAAGAGGGAAAGGCGAGCAGAAGGAAAAGAGAGGGAAAGGTGAGTGGATGGAAAGAGAGGGAAATGAGACAGGAAGAGGGGAGAGGAAGAAGAGGGAAGACAGGGAGAAGAGGGGACGAGAGGGGAGAAGAGAGAGAGAGAGGGGAGGGGAGAGAGAGAGGGGAGAGGAAGGGTAAAGCAAAGGGAGGGAGAGGGAAGGGGAATGTGAGAGGGGAGGGAGACTGGAGGGGAATGGCGATATATAAAGCATGAAACCCTAAAAATTTTGAATTCAAATGGGGAGAGGAGAAAGGAGCAGGAAGTTTGAATTCTAGGAGAGAGAAGGGAGAGAATGGCTAGGAGAGAGTTAGCTCCCTGTCTCTCTATCCCTCTCTCCCTGCTCCCTCTCTCTCTCTCTCTCTCTCTCTCTCTCTCTGTCTCTCTCTCTCTCTCATAGCTTAGGTCGCTGTCTCTCTATCCCTATCTCCCCGCTCACCTCTCTGTCCCTTCCTCCTCTCTCTCTCTCTCTCTCTCTCTCTCTCTCTCTCTCTCTCTTTTTCATAGCTCAGCTCGTTGTCTCTCTATCCTCTCTCCTCACTCACCTCTCCATCCCTTCCTCCTATTCCTCTGTGTGTGTGTGTGTGTGTGTGTGTGTGTGTGTGTGTGTGTGTGTGTGTGTGTGTGTGTGTGTGTGTGTGTGTGTGTGTGTGTGTGTGTGTGTGTCTCTGTGAACAAGCCTCTCAAAGGCTCATCAGGTACATGGGCTGCTCACAATAAACAACGCCTCTCTACGGGTCTTCAATGCATCAGACACAGCCCATAGACCTGTAGCACTCTAGCCTCCTCTCCATGAGAAACTCTGCAGTGCCTCCTACATGCCCAGTGCTCAAGCCATATCTCCTTAGCTACTCCTATTAGTCGTCAACAAGCAAAGCTCCAAGGCCATAGCCTCCACACAGCCCAACAAATAGAACCTTCTGCACACAAGCCAAATGAGCTACTGCCAATGATCTTACTATAGTCCAGAACCAGCCCATAGATGACTCCATTGACATCATCTTCTATCAGAAGCTCCAACCTAAACGTGACTCACACTCCGCAACAGCAACTTCCTCAGCTTGCACGCCATCCTCCTCCTCACCATGTTGTGTCATCACAGAAGCCTCGGAGTTCCTTTTCTTCTTCTTCTCTAAGCTTTAGTAACCTTAAGACATGTGGCAAAGATAGAAACTAACCATGGTTGATTGCCTTGGACCTTGGTTAAGTATGGCATTGGGTTAAGTTTTTGGTTAGATTAAATTTACCATGGCTAGGATATTGGGGTTTGGTTAAGTTTCTACCATGTGGCATAGTGCCACCTAAGCACTGGTTGTAAGCAGCATGTGACTCTCTATGCCACCTCATCATGCCCCCTCTTCTTCACAAAAAATTTGACAAGGCATAACTTGCAATCTAGGAGGAATTTGCACATGCTCCAAAAAGCAAAAATAATTGGTTTTTTGAGCTCTACGCGCTTGTTAACTTAGATTTTCTATATGCAATTAGACACTTCAAAATTTTAAAGTATCTTCAACTAGTAAGACCTTTGCATTGGCAATACGCACCCCAACTGCAGAGAAGTTCACCGGGGAAGGATTTCATACTTGGTCTACACAAATGATATATCTCTCTTGATGCATCAAAAGCTTTGGGAGACTGTAAAAGAAGACATACCCACTATACAAATGATTCCTGGAAGGAAAAAGATGAAGAAACACTATCACTCATTGGTTTGCACTTGGGTCCAGACAAAATTCATCATATAGACTCCAAGGATCATGCCGAGGATGCATGGGATGAGTTGAACACAATGTTTGGTGCAAAAGCCAAAAACCAAGAAATTCTTGAATTCTATGGTTTGCACATGAGCTTCAATGAATCCATGGCACAATTTGTCAACAAAATCAAAAGCATGATGACCCAACTAGAAGGCATAAATGCAAAAGTAGGGGAAAAAGATGCACTTGCAATTCTCCTTAAAAGCATGCCTCCAGAGTACAACGCACTGACAACCACTTTGAAGAATCTCCCATATCCAAAGTTTGAGGAATGTGTATTCTATCTTCTTGAAAAAGAAAGAGAGTTGAAGACATCAACATCGACATCATCATTCACTAGCTATAATGAAGAATAAGCATTGTTCAGTAAAACATCAACGAAGTGCTACCATTATGGAAGGACGGGTCACTATCAAAGTGACTGCAAAATGAAGAACAAACCAAAGTGTCACCATTGCAAGAAGTTGGGACACAAGGAAGAAGATTGTAGATCAAAGAACCAGTAGGTCAAATACGTGGAGTCATCATCAAGCCATGAGCAGAATGACAAGAACAACATGTATTGAGAAGCAACATCCTTGCCACCTTTAGCCCATATGTTTGTAAATTAAACCTGACCACTTGAGAGGAGACTGAGAGTAGCCATGTAAGCACCTAGGGGAGGATTTGATCTTGTAACTCACATTTGACCACCTTGCAGTAGCCAAAGGATCATAGCACCAAGGGGAGGTGTTGAGATATGGTGCCATGAGCACATAGATTAGAGGCTAATGTATGGTATAGGAAATAATTAAAGTAGCCACCCTAGGATGTGGACTACATGATGTGGAGATGTGGATCAAGGATATCCACAAGGAGAGATGTGGATGAGAGGATCCCACATGTGTTGACTATTCTAAAGGCTCTCTCTATATAGGAAACCTATCTTTGTATTGTTCAAGTACACATTCTCTACACATTGCAATAGATTGAGTGTTTGCTACCTTATGTCTCTCTCTTGGTGCTTTGATCCTCCTTGATCCCTCCCTTTGTCATGTTGAGATATGGTGCCATGAGCACATAGATTAGAGGCTAAGGTATGGTATAGGAAAGAATTAAAGTAGCCACCCTAGGATGTGGACTACATGATGTGGAGATGTGGATCAAGGATATCCACGAGGAGACATGTGGATGAGAGGATCCCACATGTATTGACTATTCTAAAGGCTCTCTTTATATAAGAAGCCTACCTTTGTATTGTTCAAGTACACATTGCAATAGATTGAGTGTTTGCTACCTTATGTCTCTCTCTTGGTGCTTTGATCCTCCTTGATCTCTCATTTTGTCATGGTATCAGAGCATGGTTCTGCCTTCTGCTAAGGTGCCATCCTTGTAAGAGAGATTGAGTGTTTTTTTAACTTCCGTTGAGTGATAGAGAAAATTCCATCATTCCATTAGGGAGAGATTCTTCCATTGCAAAAGGAATTCCGTTCATTACTACATGTGAGAGAGAGAGTTCCTTTAAATGTGAGAGAGGTCTTAGTCATTGAGAGAGAGGTTTTGAGAGATCCGTGAGAAAGAGAAAGAAAGGTTGATCCCAAAGTAGTGAAGCCTCTCTGCCAACTGCCTCCAAAGACTTTGACTAGAACTTCATGCAAGAGCCTCTCCAACGTATGCCCACTAAGCAACAAAAGTTTCAGTTCTCGATAAGGCTCTCAACAACAAGGCTCAACAAAACCTTGCCATCTACCTTCTACAATGTCTCAGTGAGCCCAAGCTCTAGAACTCGTAAGACGGCTAGCCCTCAAGTGCAACGACCTAAACAACTCAGCTTAGGTGGACTTTTTACAAGATATGGACATGAAAAATTATTTTCTCACATCCAAGATAGAGAGCTTGGAAGCTCAGGTGATTAGTCTTCAAAATGAGAATGCAAAATTGAAAGCAAACACACACAGAGATGAAGGGGAGCTCCAGCCATCCCTACTACTAGATGCACGACCGATTCTCATAGCAATATGTTATTTCCCTCCAGATACTTCATCCTATGCATATGAGGTCACCACAGAAGGGCACAGTCCATATGAGTCTATTTAGGATGATATCACCACTAAATTCTCTAGGCAGGGGGACATCCTTCTTCTTGGTGACTTCAATGCACACATAGGGAATAGGCAGGTGGGCCTACTAGACTTTGCATTGGATTGCCTCATAGTACCAAAACTAGATGCAGCTAAGCTCGGGATAGTGAGACACTTTGCAGATGCACCACATGTGAAAGAGTATGGATGACATCTACTTGAGCTAGGGGTTATTCATGATTTAATAGTTTACAATGATCTACAGAGATGGCCATCATCCAGTGATCTCACTTAATTCCCACATGGCGGAGGGACAAGCACAATGGACTACCTATTGGGTCCCTTGGCCTTTACCTCATGGATATACAATTTTATTGTGCCCCCTGCCCCACTCGATGCTGATCACTCGTACCTAGACTTTTGTATCTCTATCGCTATGCCAACCACAGAGAGGGTCCCCCCCATGCCCACTGATGTATATAGGTTCACTTTGATCATGCCCTGGACCCCATCTATGTGAGCAAATTGGTGAAGGGACTTCCAGCCCTACTACTTGGAAATGTTGTAGACCTCACCCATGCCTAAAACACCCTTTCCATAGTAGTCATGGATGTAGACACTAGGTCTTTCCCCACGACTCAATCTACACGTGCCTCACTAGGGAAGATGCCATAGGATCCTTGGTATGATGATGAGTGTAGAGAGATGAGAGCTCACCTCACATGCAAGTGAGCCCTTGGCCACTTGACATCATCTAAGGCACAACGGATTTCACGACGATTGACACATCATAAGCGGTGGGCCTTCCTCATCCATAGAATGGCCGAGATGATCAGTTCATTTTGAGGGGGGGATCCCACATTGGCTGGGGGTTTCTATCAGAGGGAAAGCCACCTATACCCATCACAAACCTAGGTGTTTGGCACACTTATGCATGCTCTCTTTATGATGTCCCGATGCATGCACCACCTTATATGTCCACTATGCCTCAGCCCACCACTTGCCACTTGTTCATTGCATAGACTGCACTCAGCCGGCTTCATAATCGGAGAGCACAGAACCATGAGGGACTATGGACTGAGCATTTTGATCATGGATAAGAGGTTTTGGCTCCGATACTAGCACAGATGTTCAACCATGCCATGGAGTACCACCACCATAGTACCGATACACAAGGCAGGCAACCCCATGGATACTGGGAACTATCACACTCTCATGATTGGCCACATGCTAGCCAAGATCTATGGATCGATATTGGAGGTGGAGATCAGTAGCCATACAGAGGCACATGGGTAGTGTACTCTAGGGAAGGCAAGTTTTTGGAGACAGCACTCCACTCTAGAACACATCTTCACCTTGAGGGCTATCATTGAGGAGGCAAGGTGGAGATGCCAAAAAGTCTACGCTTGTTGTGTAGACTTATTGGCATCTCGACCTCGCCTCCTCAATGATAGCCCTCAAGGTGAAGATGTAGTCTAGAGTGGAGTGCTGTCTCCAAAAACCTGCCTACCCTAGAGCACACTATGTAGACTTTTGGAAGGCCTTTGAGACTATCCCACGATCCCCCATGATCAGGAGACTATAGGATATGCAGATTCTAGAGGTTCGATCTAGGGAGTGGTGAGACTATACGAGTCTATTAGAGGGAGAGTTCATGTCCCAAGATGCCTATCAGATTGGGTTGAGAGCATGATCAGAGTAAAGTAAGGATGCCCTCTCTCACTGACTCTCTTCGGGCTGTACATTGATGAGATTACATCTTTTATAGACTGCCTAAAAGGCGAGGGAGCACCACTAGCAGACTTGATGATATAGATTCTACTATACGCGGATGACATAGTCCTCCTATCATCTTTGGCAGAGGGATTATAGAGACATTTAGATGCCCTAGAGGTGTTCTGCAAAGAGAGAGAGCTGATGGTTAACCTTGGGAAGACCAAGGTCATGATCTTCAACACCTCTTACATAGTGCTTTACCGACATAGCTTTACATACCAGAGTCAGCAAGTGGAGATTGTGCAGTCCTATACATACTTGGGTGTAGCTTTCACAAGGCCAATTTTCAGGATGACCCATGTAGCCAAAGCACAACTCACACAAGGGTATGGTGCCTTGGCCTGACTAGAGTGACATTGCTTCCAGGTGCACTTCCAAGATCCACTGACGAATTGTTGGCTTTTTGACACTCTAGTGAGGCTGATTGCTATGTATGCATCACCTTTTTGGGGGTGTGATATTTCAATAGTAGAATGGAAGAGATTCGAGTGGCTACAAGTGATTATGGGCTCCAGGATGATTCGGAGTAAGCCCTCGGTCCCCCATCAGATAGTACAGGCAGAGTTTGCTATGACCCCTCTCCAGGTTGATGCCATTTTTTAGACATTGACCTTCCTCCATAGAGTTTGGGACCTACCTCACAAGAGACTTTCAAGGCTGGCACTAGAGTCCTCCATATGACTATTTGAGAGTGGGGCAGGTACAACATGGTTTGCACGTGTCACCGCATGGTTTGCCAATCACGGCATTCAGATGGATCAGCTTCCCCCATTTCAATATAGCATGGATGCACCACCCGAGTCGATCCCATGAGATGAGATTAACCAATCATATGGTTAGATCTCCTCCAGCTTCACACATTTCACACTTGGGGGGGGGGGACCAGGAGTTCCCCACCAAAACCCAACTGTACTATGACCACTTTCTGAGAGTATTGGAAGATGGGCTCATCCTCAAACCTCAGTATCTTGAGGACAGAGGAGTCTCACATGCACTGAGGATTGCCATCAGATAGATGTGGGTCTCGTCCCATCAGTTGAGGATCGAGAAAGAACGAGCTACATGCATACCCAGAGAGCAGCAACTTGCAGGCTGTGCATGATGGGGGTGGTCGAGACAAAGGAGCACTTTCTATGTGTCTGCCTAGCCTACTATGAGATCCGAGGGTGCTACCACTGCCTTTTTCAAGAGGGGCACGGATTTGGCCCACTCTCATGACTGATCCACTTCTAGGACCAAGTCTGTATTAGGCTCTACCTGATGGAGACGTGACGACACAGAGAGATACTACTACGACATATTAGAGAGCAAGAAGAAGGGACCATCGCACCATAGGGTACCGAGGTAGACCGAGTGCAGAGATATGTCATGAATTTCTATGCATCTGACTCAGCCCCAGGGCACTCTGGGATAGAGGAGGAGGAGCTAGCCGACATGAGAGATATATGGATCAGTGGAGGGAGCCAATAGAGCACTACCAGATGAGGGGCACAGAGACAAAACATGATGCGACAGGTGACCAGAGCACACACAATCAAGGTTCGACCTATTTCAGCTCTCCTTAGGGGAGATTGACCGACGCGAGGCATCACCCTTGACATATCCCATTGGATCCAGAGATCGAGGAGACCATGTCCTCCACCACCACGGGAGACATCCCAATAGATGCTGATATGTGAGCTCTTTGCATCTCATCAGAGAGCCATCGTGGAGCCTGGACGCGTGGAGCCAGTTCATGCACTTGGCATTCTAACTCTGAGCACTTGATATCTTCACACCACTCTCATGCTATTTTGCTACTTTTTTTGCTATTTTGTACTACTATAGCATTTTAGTACTCAGCAAGGGCCTTAGTGACCCTTTGCCCTAGCCCACAATGGTGTGTATGAGTTACTTGTTTCCATACTTTGTCCCATAGGCCCGCGAGGCCTCCTGCAGATGCTAATATATCTTTCTTTCTTTCTTTCTCTTTCATAGCTCAACTCGCTATCTCTCTATCCCTCTCCCCCTGCTCACCTCTCCATCCCTTCCTCCTATTCCTCTCTCTCTCTCTCTCTCTCATAGCTCAACTCACTCTATTTCTATCCGTCTCTCCCCGCTCACCTCTCTGTCCCTTCCTTCTATTCCCTTGTGTGTGTGTGCTCAGCTTACTCTCTCTCTCTCTCTCTCTCTCCTCGCTCACCTCTCCCTCCCTCCCTCCCTCCCTCCCCCCGCCCCTCTCTCTCTCTCTCTCTCTCTCTCTCCCCCCCTTTGGCTCTCTTTCTCTCTCAACTCATAGCTCTCTCTCTCCCTCTCTCTCTCTCTCTCTCTCTCTCTCTCTCTCTCTCTCTCTCTCTCTCTCTCCAATGGCACTCCACTCACCTCCCCCTCTCTATTTCATGCTCCCTCCTCTCCCTCCTCCCTCCTCTCCCCACCCCCAAGTCTCTCTCTCTCTCTCTCTTTCTCTCTCTCTTTCTCTCTTGTTGCCGTGCTACTCCACTCACCTCTCTGTCTGTCTGTTTGTCTCTCTCTCTCTCTCTCTCTCTCTCTCTCTCTCTCTCTCTCCCCGCTCGTTCCACTCTTCGCTGTCGGCAACGGCCATCCTCCACTCACTTCCCCATCTCTCTTTCTCTCCTTCCGCCACACGTCTCCTCTCCTCTCTCTCTCTCTCTCTCTCTCTCTCTCTCTCTCTCTCTCTCTCTCTCTCTCTCCCTCCCTCCCTCCCACCTCCCCCTCACCTTCCACTCTCCTCGACTCACCTTGCCGCCCTGCAATGACCTCGCCCTCCACTCATGTCATCCTCTTGCTCTCTCCATACACTTCACCTCTCTCTCTCTCTCTCTCTCTCTCTCTCTTTGTCTCTCTCTCCCTCCACTCACCTCTCTCTCTCTCTCTCTCTCTCTCTCTTTGTCTCTCTCTGTCTCTCTCTCTCTCCCCCCCTCAGGTCAACATTAGCTTGGGTGTAGCCAATCGCGAAACTATTTTTGGGGCCATTTTGGGGCCGCGATGCGATGTGCTTCTGGGTGAATATTTGAATTTTGCATGGACCCGCGCTCTCGCCGAAAATTTTCCCGACATCATAAACATGCACTGGCATAATAATGAGACACAATCTTATCATGATCAATAGCACAGAGCTCGACACATGGCACTATATACATTTACTCATGAGCACAGAGACTGTTGCTCTGCCTCTGGCCTGACTACATCGGCCTGACTACATCACGCAGCCTTTGTCTTGCCATGTTTGCTTGCACAGCCTTGCCATCTATCACTATGCAACACAATCTTTTGCTACGCTGACCATCGTGCTGGTTTGAGCACAACCACGTTGGCTTGACAACAGCACAAAACTTTTGCCTTGCCACCTATCATTACGTAGCTTCGCCATCTATCGTTGCGTAACACAATCTTTTGTTGCGCTCACCACCGTGCCAGTTCAAGCAATGATGTTGGCATGGAGAGACAACCACGTTGGCATGAAGACCACCATGGCATGTCAATCTCTAATGGGAGTCCATATCTGCAACCACCACATTAGATGTCGGAGCTATTTTAGTTCTATTTTAGAGATATTTTAGTCATATTACTCCTTGAGCAACAATTTCTCAACCACTGCACAGGTTCTTGGAGCTATTTTAGTTCCAAGGTAAGGACAATGTAGCATTTACAATTTAGTATAGTTTCCTAGCAACCACCGCATTGGTTATTGGAGTTATCATAGTTCTAAAGCATCGCTGGTTATTGGAATCATTGTCACTACAATAAGAACAAAATTTCCAACAATTTCTTGTGCAACGATCCCTATGGTTGTAGCAAAATGTAAACGAGGGCAAAAATATGCCATTTGTTCTTCATTAGAGCCACTTTCACTACTGAAGTAACAGCCAACAATAGTTTTGGTGATAATGGTACTACATTGAAATTGAAACAAAAGAAATTACATTAAGAAATTACATCCGAGAGTTTTTGCAATAATAGTATTACATCGAAATTGAAACAAAATAAATTACATCCGACGAAAACATTAAAAAAAAACAGAATACATACAAAGATGCTAGCACTTTGTTTTTGTGACACTTCTTTAAGCACTTGTCAACACCACCATTGTGGCAAGACTAGGTGTCACTTTTTGCCCTTATTAGCACTTTCCTACACTTTTGACCTGGTGCCTTGTATGCAGGGGGCAATACCAGCACCTCGTAGTGCTATTGTAGGTAGGAATTTCTTATAATTTTGACTTGGAACTCCTCGTATGCAGGGGACAATACGAGCACCTCATAATTGAAATAACCTTTTTCATAGCAACTTCATAAGTCAAGGCAGTGGAAAAGGGAACTCAACTTGGAGGTGAGCTCGATCGAGCACAACATTCGACAGTGGACAGGGAACTCAATTTGGTGTTGAGCTCTAGCACATTGATGCATGCTCTCAGTGCGTTAGAGCTGATGACCAAGCTGAGTACCTTGCCTAGTGCAGAAGGTTGTGTGCAATTATGACAAGTTAAGTTCTCTCCCAGTGCCTCACAGAACAACGACGACCCGTTTTCCTTGGCTCTCCATCCTGTAACATGGTTGGTCATGAGCTTTTTCTTTCAAGTCTTTCAAGGAATTGCCTTTGTCATAGCAACTTCTTTCAAGGCACTGGCAGAGAGAGCTCAACTTGGTGGTGAGCTTGATCGAGCACAACATTTGATAGTGGACAAGGAACTCAATCTGGTGGCTAGCTCCACAACGTTGACACATGCTCTCAGTGTGCTATATAGATTATCACCAAGTTGAGTTCTCCTTCCCCACTATCAAAGGTTATGCTCCATTATGAGAGTCTCCTTACCAAGTTGAGTTCTCTACTAGTGCTTGATGGAAAAACGATGACCTGTTTCCGTTGGCTCCCCATCCTGCAACTCCCTTGGTCATGGCAATGGATCCCATGACTTGGGCAGCATTATGAAGGGGCATCGAGGTTGCAGTAGAAGATTCAGCATAGGGGTAGAAGGGGGCTTGGAGAGAGCATGGAAGGGGGTATGAGAGAAATTTTCCTGGGTGCGGTGAATTGTTTCGCTGCCCTTAAGGCCTTTATATAGCTAGACTTGCCGCCCTCCCACTCTTTCCCCCTTCATTTCTTGTGTCAGTTGTGTGAATCTGGGTGCCTATCGCTGCTAAGAGCACACAATTTACCAGTTGGATTTTGCCGGTAGTCCAACCTAGCGTAGGCAGACATCTACATCATTGTCTAGCCATGACGTGCGATTTGATGGTTGCCATGCTAGAATTTCTTGGTCATCGGAGCCAAGATCTTGTGTCAATTGTGTGACGAGTATGTGACTTTGGGTGCCTATCGCTGCTAAGAGCACATAATCCACCAATTGGATTTTGCTAGTAGCCTATAGCCTAGCATAGGCAGTCATCTACATCAACTAGAATTTCTTGGTCATCAGAGCCAAGATCATGATAATTCAATAGGTGAGGGGGGACGAGCAGTGGCACATACACCCAGCTTTGCTGGTAGTTCAACCTAGCGTAGGCGATCATATGCATTATCAACTAGCCATGACATGCGATTAGATGGTTGGCATTGGAGAATTTCTTGGTCATTGGAGCCAAGATCATAATAATTCAATGGGATGAGGGGGGAGGAGCGGTGGCACATACACCCAAGTTTGTCGGTAGCCTATCGTAGGCAGTCATAATCATCATAGGCGGTCATATACATCATCGTCTAGCCATGATGTGTGATTAGATGGTTGTATGGGAGAATTTCTCGATCATCAACAAATGCTAATCTAGGCAGCCTGTGAACTAGATGGCCCTTCATGCAGTCATTGTTATTACAGTCAACTGAAGAAAGAAAAGATAAAAACATGACATTAGATTAGCATTGAGTCAATTCATCAGGCTATAATAATAACAATAGTTCTTGGTTATTACATTCTAAACTATTGTTATTACAAATTGATACACCGACTGAATGCTAATCTAAGCTTGTGAACTCGATGGTCCCCCATGCAAAGTCATTGTTATTACAGTCTGTGTGGGGAATCTATCAGTACACGGGTCTTCAAAGATGGCAAATATCTCACTGGATTACATTGTTGAGCATGTCAAGACGGCTTGATTTGACAGATTACAATATGTGAACAATTACATCTTGGATAGTAGGAGAGCAAACTAGTTAAAAAACTCGATAGGTCTCGAGTAAAGGAACAGTGGAGGAACAGAGATAGAAAGCCACAGTCCTGCCTCTTGTCTTGAGCTTGGTGAACTCATTTCACAAGGGGTCCCTCGACACCCTAATATTGTCGTAGATGAGATTGATCGCTTGGAGGAGGAACATAGAGTTCCCAAGAGTGTCATTCACAAGATAGTCATATTGCATGAGGAACTATGGGAAGGCCTTCAATACTATAAGAACCCACAGTTTGCGAAGTATGTTGCTAAAGGCTCCCACTGTGCACAGTGTCGAGCTTGATTCCTATAATCCTTGCGTAAATATAAAGTCCTTCAAAGATCTCAGACTTTATCTCTTATAACCTTGGGGATATATTACGTGAGACTTTTTTAGGTGTTGACCACCCCTCTAATATAGTCGGCTTTTCAACAGAACTTAAGTAGTAAATTGTCTTTTTAAAAAAAAAACGTAAATTGCCTTTGTATTTATCCATACTTAGATACGATGGTGGTCTCTTTTCAAAATGTAGAAGAGTAAAACTTGGTTGTATAGTACATGGGTATATAACTTTAGTGGCTGACTATACATTTGGCTTTTCTATATAACTTGAGTTTAAAAGCAATAATTTTCCATTTATACGTCCTTGGATACAATTGCTTCACTCAGCTGGACCTTATAATTTGAAAATGTTGCATTTAGTTGGATTTGAAGGTTCTATTTTCTTATGACTGCTTCACTCATGACATGCGATTAGATGGTAATTCTAACTGTGTGATGTGTTCTTACAGCCTATCTTAGCTTAATGCTAGTTCTCAATCTAAACTATCGTTATTACAGCCTGATAAACCGACTGAATGCTAATTTAAGCTTGTGAACTAGATGCAAAGTCATTATTATTATAGTCTGATCCCGGCTCAATGCTAATATGAGCCTGTGAATTAGATGGTCCCTCATGCATAATCATTGTTGTTACAGTCTAATTCTGACTGAATGCTAATCTGAACCTATGAATTAGATGGTCCCTCATGCACAGTCATTATCACTAAAACAAGCTCAGTGGTTGTTGGGATTAGTATACTATTTGGGATTTACAATTTCCCTTGTTTGGGATTTATTGATTGGGATTTACTGAAACAAGTGCAATGGTTGTTTGGGATTTACCAAAGGTTATATTTTGTGGGGGTTGCAGGTAATCCTAAACCAATAAAAATGCATTTCGTTGCCAGTGCCTACCTCCTCTAGCTAGTGCTTACCTCCTCTAGCCTTAATTGGTGCTTGAGTTGACCCAACCATGATTGCATGATGTTCCAACCACTCCGTTGGTTTAGGACAATCACATTAAGTCCAAGCTAGCTTGGCTCTGGTGTTTGAGCTGAACCAGCCACACAGTTGCATGATATTCCAACCACCAGGCTAGTTTAGGACAATCACATAATTGTACTATGTGGAAGGAGTAGAAGGTTTGATACCAGTCTATGCGAATCAAGTTTGGCCCAATACATATTGAGTAGTGTTACGGTTGTGGAGAGAATCACCGGATCGCAAAGTGCCCTCATTGAGGTAGCCCCACTACTTTCCAACCACTCTGCAGAGATTGTGGCAGATGCCATGCTTGTATGGATTGTCCCATGAAAAATAAGGTCCCATACAATATGCTGGGAATTTGGAGTGTGTTTCTTTAAGTATTGCATACGTTATATTAAACATTTTATAGATATTATTTAGTAATAAACCATTGCGAACGAAAAAATTATTTTCTTTTGCAAAAAAATTAGGTTGTTCTTAAAACTTTTATTTTCTTTTTTGCGAGGAAAACTGGAAAAATTGTATTTATAAGAGAAATAATATACATAAAAGGAAAAGTTATGCCTCTCTAAGTAGAGAACAAGACCTACTCAACTAGCAAAGCTATAAACCTATACTGTCCTACCAAAATACAGAAGAGTCTCCCTCACATCCTTGGTAACCTCGTGAGTATTTACAATTTTAGGAGAAACTTTCCAGAAGACCACTTTGTTTCTGCAGGTCCAAATGTACCACATGACCAAGCCTCTAGGTACTTGCTAGACTTCATGGAGTGTATCGTTAAGAGAATCTTTATCTCCTAAAATAGCAACCTTCTAGGTCAATCTCACATAAATCTGCATTCTCTCCAACCAAAGGGTCACTGCACACCATACTTTTTGCACTATTGTGCAGTCCCACATGATGTGCCTGTGAGTTTCTATATTGACATAGCATAGGGGACAGAAGGGAGCCACTCTCGGGTTCCATTTAGACAATCTTTCCTCACTAACAGCTTATAAAGAACCCTCCACATTAGCAAATTTAGTTTATGGGAAGGGGTTGCCTTTAGACTCCTTATTAACCTTCCTTTCCACACCTCACAGGTATCGAAAGGAGCCATACACTTCCATTTTTTACGAGCCTGCAATGAACGGCTCAGGTAGAGCTCTAAAATCTTTAGCAGTGCACTTGCTTAGTTGCTTTCTGGTTGCCATCACAATGCCCTTACAATCGATATCAGTGGCTCCTCAAATATCAAGCTTTAACTACATATCTTTTGACAACATTCCACTTGAGGTTTGTATTAAGCTTAAGCTACATCCTAGATGTGTACTCAAAGAGTGGTTGGAGCAGCTTGACCTCGTTTTTAGGTGTGCACCCAAAGAACGGTGGGGCACCATCACTTTTCAATTACATAAATGTTCATGTCTTGTCCTCACCAAACTCTTCATTTGTCAAAATACATAAATTGGGACATAAGGTTGACAAGAAAGATGAAGATAAAGATGCCCATTGCACACCATATGTTCCAATTTATCAAAATAAATAAATTGGAAGGTTGACAGGTTGGTGTGCCCATTGGAAGGTTGACAGGTTGCACACCATATGTTCCAATTTATCAAAATAAATAAATTGGAAGGTTGACAGGTTGGTGTGCCCATTGGAAGGTTGAGAGGCATCTTTATCTTCATCTTTCTTGTCAACCTTATGTTCCAATTTATGTATTTTGACAAATGAAGAGTTTGGAACTTCCTGAGTGATCGTACAGGCACACCACATAAATTGTACTCTCAAGGGTGATGGTGACCCCCCTAAGAGCACGGCCACATGCACAACACTTTGGAGGGAAAACAGATCTTCTGCGGTTGAAATGTAGGCCACATGAAAACAGAACCCCCCTGTTGAAATTCAAGGTTTGGAGGTGAAGCGGAGATAGCAGCCTGTCTCAGAGCATTGATGAGTGCCCCGAAGTCCACCCTTTTCACACGCTCAAACTCTTAGCTGAAGAATGGAGCTATGGCGGTGCCCAAAACCCCCCTCTGTTGGACCTCCAAAGCTCCATTCTCTTGCTTTGGCCATCCCTTGCATTGACCAGTGTGCCCGATTGAGCTTCCCTACATTAGAGACTAGATCTGTTTGCTCGTGCATGTGGCCAGATCTTCAAATTCGCCTCACCTCTACAAACAACCGTTCGATCCGTTCTTGGAGGTTTAGCGACCTTCATGACGAGTCCATGTGGCGGTGCTCTAAGGTCACAAGCAAGCATGAGAAGCCAGCTACTTCGTGGTGGACAGGAACTGAGATGTTTCGGTCTAGCTCTATAGGGGATGCAAAAGCTCACGCAAACATTGAAACCCAAGTATACCTTTTCTTGCTTCTTTAAAAAAAGAAGAAAAAAAAGTATTGCAACCCAAGGCAAAGTTGGAGCTACAATTTTTGCAACGGTATCTCAAGAGTTGGTCTTCCGCACGTTCATTTACGGTTCATACGTTGCGGCATCATCTCAATTCTAATGACTTTCCTTAACGTCAGGTGTGTTATGGATTGCTCAGCCATCTAGATCCTCTGTTATATTTTTGTTCCATGATCTTGTTAGAATGACCGATCAATTATATCGTTCGTTGCACAGCCATCTAGATGTATTGTTGTTAGATGTCTCCACTGGCAGCTTGTTGTTAGGATGACCATTCATGTGGACGAATTATATTATTCGTTGCGTTTTGCAGCTTGCTCCTCCCGTTCTTGATAGTAACGACCGTGATCAGTGCTGGTACGGCGCAATCTACAAGTACTGGTTGTGTGCCTGCATTGGAAGACGCTAAAGTGTTGCTGGATTTGAAGAATGCCGTCATTGACCCTCT
Source organism: Dipteris shenzhenensis (assembly GCF_047967505.1). Lineage (NCBI taxonomy): Eukaryota > Viridiplantae > Streptophyta > Polypodiopsida > Gleicheniales > Dipteridaceae > Dipteris > Dipteris shenzhenensis. The sequence goes on from NC_141600.1 coordinate 27,065,231, forward strand.
CAAGAGACTCTCGAACTGGGAGAACCATAATAATAGCATCCGTTGTGATAAGAATTCAGCTTCTGCTTGTAAGCAAAACTGGAGTGGAGTACTTTGCAGCCAACATCAACAACGTGTGGTCAGTCCGCCGCCCGCGATTGTCGAATTTCAATCTGGGTGGAAGTGTCTCTGCCGCCGGCCATCTGAATTGGGGAACTGCACATCTCTCTACAGCCTCGATCTGTCTTGGAACAGAGTGACAGGGGGGGTTCCTTCAGAGCTTGGTAAGCTCAAGCAACTGCAAGAGCTTCAGCTTAACAACAATGGAATAAATGGCTCTTTCCCATCGGCCTTGGCGAACTGTTCCCCCTTAGAATCACTTGGACTCTTCCAAAACGTTCTGGTTGGAAGCATTCCCCCTGAAGCTGAAACGCCTGCGAGTGCTTCAGCTTTTTCAAAACCAACTCACGGGAATCATTCCAAACAACAGCTCGGCACTTGGAAATCTTGGTCTCGGTAATAACCAGCTCTTTGGAAGCATTCCTGATCAGTTTGGCAGGCTTCAAAACCGACAAATGCTTGTGCTTTCGGTTAACACATTGACGGGAGTTGTCCCATTGACATCCTTGGCCAACTGCACGGCTCTCAATCTCATCGACCTCAGTTCAAACAACCTCACCGGGACCATTCCTCTCGAGCTTGGAAACCTCAGAAAGCTGCAAGTTCTTTACCTGTGGAGAAACCGTTTGACTGGCACTGTTCCAATTGCTCTGGGAAACTGTTCGGCTCTAACACAGCTTGAGCTTGGTGAGAACGAGCTCTCTGGAGGTGTTCCGAATGAGCTTGGAGGGATTCAAAATTTGACAACTCTTTATCTCAAATCAAATAGATTGAGTGGCCCTCTCCCAGTAACGTTGGCCAATTGCACAGCTTTGATGAAACTTAGCATGATTTACAACCGCTTAGCCGGAGACATTCGTTTCCTTACAGCATTTTACAACCTCACATATTTACAATTGTTGTCTTTAGGGGCAATAACTTCGAAGGGACGGTTCGCGATGGTTTCAACCACTGGAGTAATATAACCTTCTTTACCTTGATCTTTTCCTGAATTCTTTCAAGGGAAAGCTTCCGCACTGGCTTGGTGGGCAGCTCATTAACGTCTTCTTGGAAAGAAACATGTTCAACGGAAGCACTCCGCTCAATCTTTCTACCTCCCTTGCCTTGCAGAATTTGGATCTCTCCTACAACAATCTGTCGGGTGAGTATTGCGCTCGACTTTTGTTTTCAATTTGAATTTCGTCCCGGTCAATCCTACGCTGGATATCCGTTCCCGCCGGTTTTCAACCTGCACGATTCCAGTATGATGTGAACTAAAACCGCAGAACTTCTTAACCGCTTGCTCCGTCGTGGCTGAATAGATTTACTGTTTCACAGGTACAATTCCCGACAGTTTCGGAGCTCTTTTGGGTCTTGTGAACCTAGATCTATCCCATAACAGGTTAAGTGGTGCTTTACCGCGCCAGCTTGGATCTCTCGAACAGCTGCTCTCGTTGAATCTTTCAAACAATGCTTTGTCGGGAAATATTCCTTCCAGTTTAAGCGAATGCGCTGAATTACAGGAACTGAATCTCTCCAACAACAACCTCACTGGCGTTTTGCCGGGTAATCTAGCAAATCTTCGAAGTTTGATTCTGCTCGACCTATCTTTCAACCAGTTTAAGGGACCCGTTCCAGACACAGCACCGTTCAATGTTTCATCCATTACAAATTTAGCAGGAAACCTGGGATTGTGTGGACAGATCGTGGACCGAGAGTGCAATATTAGTACCCCTGTACGGGCCAAAACATCATGATCTTCATCCTGGCCTTTTGGGTTTCAAGGACACGTATTAATTCCACTGCGGAACGTCGGTCGATATGCAACGTCCTCCTCAGACGGCATCCTGAGTTAGTTGTCGTGAACGGCAATGAGTTCATTACCAGCTGTACGGAAGAAAACTTGATAGGGGCGGGTAGTATTGGCACTGTCTACCAAGTTGCTCTTTGTGGAGGAAAAGTAGTAGTAGCTGTCAAAGTCCTCAAGCAGGAGGTTGCCTTGGACGCTGAAACGCAATTCCTGAAAGAGGTGACGATACTGTCCAAGGTGCGGCATCGAAACATAGTGAAAGTGCTAGGATGCTACTTCACCTTAGATACAAAAGCCATTATTTTGGAGCTCATGCCCAACGGCAGTCTCGAAGATTTTATTCATGGAGAACACCGGCTGGCAGAACTGAGCACCCAGGGAAAACTGCACATACTCGCGGGGGTCGCAGATACGTTAGCATACTTGCACCATCACCATCCCGAACGGAACATCGCGCACTGCGACCTGAAGCCTGGAAACATTCTTCTTGATGCAGATTTGGAACCAAAAATATCAGATTTTGGGATTGCAAGGCTCTTCATCAGTAGCAGAAATTATGAGCAATCGACATCGCTTTTGCTGCGAGGGTCAATCGGCTACATCGCTCCGGGTACTATTGACTCTGAAATATGCCGCTACGTATACCATTTATTTCTCCGAGTCTAGATGAGCTTTTTCTGTCAACAGCGTTTCACCATTTCATGTTTCGTATCTGCAGAATATGGATTCAATCGGAGGCCAAGTACTCAAGGTGATGTTTACAGCTTTGGGGTGATCATGCTGGAAGTTCTCACAGGGAAGCGACCGATTTGCGATGAGTTTGTGCAAGAAGGCCGCACTCTGGTGTCATGGGTCCAATCAGCTTATCCAAAGAGGGTGCTGAACGTTTTCAGTTGACCAAGGATGACCAAAGAAGAAGCTGCGCAGCTAGCCGGGTTAGCACTGAGGTGCACGCAGCATCTGCCCGCCAATCGTCCCACTATGCTTGAAATTTCTAGCTTCTTCGAAAGATGGACACAATGTAAGCACCCTCTATCTGTCCATCCCGAGCGACGGTAGAATGCTTTGAAAAATCCGAGCCATATAACCACCCCCTATCTGTCCATCCCGAGCGAAGGCAGATTTCTTTGAAAATCCGAGCCCGCGCTTGAAATGCTTGATCCACTAAACATTTATCTATTGGATGTGTCCATTATTTTATAAGTTTCATGTCTAAATTAACACTAGTTTGGTAGCTCAATAGGACATAAAGTGTCCTTTTTGGCCTGCCCTCGGGGTAGCCTTATAGCACCCGTTGGGTTTTGGCAAAGCAGATATTTAGGGGTTTTGTTGGTACATTTCTATAATCCACTTGTGCCATGCATTTGCATGCATAGTTGCGAAGGATTAGTGAAGAGCACCGTCGTCTTCTCCACGTTAATTGCTCTCAATTCAAGCAAATCAATTGCGCATCAGCTTCAGTGCGGGATTTGGAGAGATTTGTAGAGTGGAGAGAATGTTCCAGCTCAAAACTTAAACGCCTTCGAAGCTTGATGGCGCCTTTCTGGACTGTGGAATTCATTGTTGGATGAATTTTTGTTTGGATCATAGGTATGGCGCTTGTTTTACGTCTGTCCATGCTATGGATTCGGAATGAATTGGGATCATTATAGGATTTACGAGAGCAGGCGGACTCAGAAAACTCGACACGTTTGCTCTGCTTAATTATTGCGACTTGTGTTGGTTGGGCAATTGGAGCAGATTAACGTGCTGCCCTTCATCTTCACTTTGCCTATAAAAGAGGAACTTTGCTTGACGAAACGTATTGAGACTCGTGTTTTTCTGAAGCTTGATTGTGTTTGCTATGGAGGCTTCTGCAAAGTACATGGACACCGATAGCGGTGCCTTCGTGAAGGGTACTTCTGGTTTTCTTGCGGCCTTCTGTGAAAAGCTTGTCTTGTCTTCTGCGTCTTTCTTTATTTTTTTTAATCTTCTGCAATGCTTCGTTTTGGAAGGTCTTGCCAAGGTTTGCCCTCAGATCGTTGATTCACCTGTCACCCGGCCTTCAAATAAGGTTGTTGCGAAAGAAATGAGCATCAGGGGTAAACGAACGACGAGCGCCTCTAATTTTCGTTCATTGTGTTGTTTTATAGCCTTCTATATTCCGTCGCTCACTCTTTTGCAACGTTTGTCCTACTGGCTAATTCGTGAATACATTTGCTTAGCAACCGCTTACTGCTATCATCATCTTTCATTTCATTAGTGGGTTTCCTGTGAAAAAATTTCTTTGCTGTCATCTTCTTTCGTTTCCGTAGTGGATTTCCTTGACAGCTTGTGGGGCTCTAGATTCTGGTTCGTAGAGTTCCACTTCTGAACAATTGTTTGGCTTCCGAAACAATTTTGGGGACATAGCTGCATTGCTCGATTGCCTCTCCGCTTGCCTTCCTGCTTCACAAACAACACACTATTCAAAATTTTTAGACTTTCTCTCCTACTCAACTTCACTTGGTGAGCTCAAAAATTGGGTTTTCTAGAGCACTAAATGTGTCACTTCTATACAAATATGGCCTTACTAAGCTAAAAAGTCAAGTGGTGACCTATAATTTTTAAAAAAATGGCTAGTGAAGCTATAATTCCCAAACTTGTGCATGGTGCCCCCATCCAATAACTATAATAATAATAATAGTAGTCTCCTAACTCTAGTTCAATTTTAACACTATGAAGTGAAAATATGACAGCATATGAAAAGAGTTTGTCGAATTCAACATATAAGTGGTGTATAGATACACCATTTTTTTGAAAAAAAAGAGTTTGTTGAATTCAATATATAAGTGGTGTATAGATACACCCTTTTTTTGAAAAATAAACCATACAATAAATTATCTTATTGGTAGTGTATAGATACACCATTTGTATGGAAAAAAGCATACAAAACATTATCTTATGCATCTGAATCTCGTTTAGAGTCATCAGATTCATGTAATGTATTCGCGCTTAATGGGTCAAGTCTTGCTAAATGATGTGTAATATGGACACAACTTGGATCAGCAGGGATTGTGATACATTTTTCAACATTGTATCCATGCTTCTTTTTAAAACTTTGTGTCCTCGATTTTCAGCAATAAATAATGCTACTGACTTCCACCTCTGTTAATCCCTCATTATTTGGAACCCATTCACGTTTCTTTTGCAAGCATCCCTCATAGAGTTGTTTTATTGTATATCTTCTCCGGAGATTTTTCAATGGTTTTGGTTCATACCATAAAGCTGTAAATGTTATAGGAGTTCCCTTGTCATCCCTTTCTATCTTAGCAACCTTTGCAACCCAAATTGGGCCACCTTGGTCATCCAACTCTGAACCTAGATCAGATGCTCAAACTGCAACAAATAGACCCTCTTTAATCTCATTAGATGGTATAAACTCTGGTAAGGGTTTGTCTCCCTTCCTGCCACAATATTTTCGAGGTAAAAGGCATTCCTCTGCTTCCTCCATATCTACTAACATATTTATATCCAAAGGAAAACTTGGTGACCTAGCTTGTTCCGGCCAAAGGGATTCATAATATTCAATGCTCATTAAGTTTTCTTATCTTTCTAAAGATTGGATAAGTGCTTCAGTTGATTTAATTGTCTCCAAATTCTTAGTTGATTGCTCAAGATATTTCTGCATCATACTTTGAAGATGTTTAATGAAGGCTTTCAAGCCTTTCATTTCATCTATGTCAAGTGATTTGGTTTTTGCAAGAACAAATCTAGTTTCCTCCAATGGAATTATTCGTTGTAATAAAGCATATGACTCACTCCATAAATGATCTCCATCTACTGAGTAATGCTTCCATTCCATCACTGGAATATTGTTATGCATGTGAAACCGAAAGTAGTGTGGATTTGTGTGTCCTATTAGGGCATCATCTCCTATTTGTAAATGTGGCTCTATGAATGCTCTCCAATCTACCATCCTCTCTAAGATAGCCACTTCTGATTCTTCCTTGCGAGAACCTCTAATTTTTTTCCCAATTCAAAATAGCATATCCTCCATTGTCAAAACATCCATTGCCTTCAAGTCACCAGAGATAACACTGAAGATTTGATCTATGTCTTCATGTGTATGGCCAACAAGAAGAAAGCCAACTTCCACTTCTTCAAATATTTTCAAACCAACCAGCATAGAGCATAAAGCAAATATATATTTATTCTTATTCTCTCTCCAATAATTATAAGCTTGTATTCACAATGTGTTAGGTAAACATCCGTGAGCATCTCTGACCTTTCTTATTACTTTCATGATTGATATAACAACGTGGTTACTATCATGGTCATGCAAACTATCAATCCATAATTGAGCATCTCTGACCTTTCTTATTACTTTCATGATTGATATAACAACGTGGTTACTATCATGGTCATGCAAACTATCAATCCATACATCACAAAAGATTTGGTATCCATGTACTAATACTCCACACAAGTGTGTTTTTAGTCCACGTTTGCCCTCCAATGTCGATGGGATACGTCTATATCGTGACAAACACAACAACTCAAAGCAACTATAGACGCGCTTGGTAGATGCGCAAAATAGCGGGCGCGTCTATAGGCGTTGCTCTAGTAGAGAAATTACGGGCGTGTCTAAATGCGCGTCTAAAAGCTCATCTATTTGCGCGTAAATTACCGTGTCTACGTGCGCATCTGAGCTGAGAAAATACGGGCCCGTCTAACATCCCGCTTATTAGCACGTCTATTTGCGCGTGTATTTGTGCGTTTATTTACGCGTTTATTAGCATGTTTACACTGAGAATCAGACATGCATTTAGACGCGTAAATAGACGCAAACCAGAGAATACAGAAAGTGAGATTTTGGTGTATATCATTGCTTTCCAAACATTGCCCATGATTACCAAAGCACATAATTTTTTGCAAGCCCACATATACAAGAATTAAGTGAGATGAAGAGAATGAGACAATATGTAAAATAGTTTTGCCAATATCAATTATGGGGCTATGGTTCAATCTCATCCTCAATGAGATCAATCCTTGCCAAACTATCTACTTCAAAATCCAAACAAGTGTTTAGATCTACAAATACATTCAACCCATTACTACTTGTGCCACTCATGTGCTCATCGAAATCAGCATCTCGAATGGTAGGCTTGTCCTCACGGGTAATGGCCTCAATATCTATATCTCCTATCTCATGATCATCCTCCTCTCTTGTATCACGGTCATCATCACGTCCATGGCCATGATCATCCTCCATACGCTCCATATTAGTAAATGTACTATACATCACTTTGGAACATGGCATAATAGGTATGAAATGCCACCATCTATTATTATCCACCATTGGTTGATAGACAACCTAATTCAAACACAAATACAATCATGTTACTTTTCTTGCATCAAATATTTAAAAGCGAGTATTTTTATATGTGTGCACATTACCTGTTCACATTGTTGCGGTAGTACTAGTGTGTCCTTCCTACTTTGCCAAAACTTTGTGGAGTCAATAGTTACAAAGCCACTTGCATGGCGTTTGATTGTTGCATTAGGGCCTCTTTCCACCACATCCTTAAACCACTTTATATCCAAAACATACACAAAGAAGTGTCGAAAGTCAAGCATAATAATATCTTGGATTATGCCACAATAATCATCCATGGCTCCATTGGCTCCCTAAAAGCTAGCAATGACGCCGCAATCTTGTGTGTTTATCTTATCATTAATCCGTTGTGTTCGAAAATGCTTGCCCTCACACCATAGAGCATTGAACATAGTACACTACACTAAGAAAAAATCAATTAAATAAGCAATCTAGATTATAAAAAGCTCCTAACTTATGCATAACATTCTATATACCGACCTTGCTCATGCATCCCCTAGCATACTCCCATTCTTCCATTGTGATATGCATCCCCTTGTCTTTCTCTGCTTTCTCCATTTCATCAAGTAGCCAATCCACATGAATATCCTTTGGAAGTGCTCTTAGATGCTGAGGGTATGGCACACGAGATCCGTGGTGTGTACGAAAGAGGGCCCTTTCTTCTTGTCTTCTTGCCTTTGCATCCTCGTATCTTGTCACCCATCTTTTCATCACATCACTATTAAGCACGCAAAAGAGGTTGATACTATTATGCAACTCCGTGTCTATTACTTTGTTGCATCCTTTTCCTTGAGGCACAATAGAGGTCATCCTTAGGTCTTCATCATCTCTCCATAGTCGTGGGAGAGAGCTATCCACATCAACAAGAAACTCAGAAATATATACAAGTGACTCTTGTACCAACCAACCCTCGGCCATGCTACCTTCGGGTCTTGCATTTTGTCTCACGAAGCCCTTCAAGGTCTTCATGAAGCTCTCGAGGAAGAACAACCATCGTGCATGTATAGTACCACATATAGCAATCTCATCCACCAAATGCACTATGAGATGTAGTTGGCTTGTGAGAATAGAAGTGGAAATGTCTCCTCCACTAAACAAACCACCTCCACTGACATAACTCGAGCATTCTCAAGCGTGGTGGGATCTATTTCCTTTGAGCTCACATACCTCACAAGCTCGCCCATCTTGTAAATACAATCTTTCACGTCCTTCGATGCACTACGTGAAATGCTAGTAGGTAGTATGAACTGAACCCGCGAGGAGGTGGTTGATTAGTTGCTTATAGCTATTCACTCACAAATTTGAAAGGAAAAAGATATTATGCATATAAAATACTTACTTGGAGCATCTTGTGCCAATCATGAGATTTCAAGCCATATAATTGCTCTACACCTCTTTTCTTGCTCTTTGTAAAGGCTCCCTTCAAACACCTCATGCATCCAGTGGGAGTACGAATTGTAGTAATAGCGCGCTTCACCGTCGCCATCTCTAGCTTTGATAACATCCACGATGCACGAGGTAAAAAAACACGCCCATTTGGTCTCTCTTGAGGCCAAGCTTCACGCATCCTCCCTGTGGTACGTAGATCCTCCCTTATGCCTGCCGAATCTCGTGTCCCATTCAAATGCTCCCAAATGGTAGATGCCACATTCTTGAAGATATGCATGGGATCAAGCAGGTGATTGATCTTGAGGTGGGACCAATATGGTAAACGATAAAAGATGGAGTATCTAAACAAAATAAAGTGTTAGCATGCAATCTTTACTTTTAGCCAATATAGCCAATCTTTACTTCCAGCCAATAGTTACAAACCCTTACCGGCTCATGCCAAGTGGTGGAGGAGTCATGGAACCGTCCCAAATTCTCATCCAATCTCCCGCGGTGAGTGATTGTGGGAGGACTTCATTCCAAGGGGCAACATATCCAGGATGATCAGGTGGGAGAAATCGATGGTGATTCTCATAGATGACCTTATTCAATGCATCTGCCCATGAGGCAACTAGCGAAGGACCACAAATAGGACATGCATGGTAACCCGATGTAGTGAGACCTGAACAATAGATGCAATTAAGAGTGGAAGGTGGGTTTAGAGTGCCACATCCTTTGCCTATTCATAATTAAAAAATGCAATGCTTACCTAAACACTCGCCATAGCCTGGGAAGTCATGCATCGTCCACATCAAGACTGCTTTGCAGTTGAAGTCTCGTGACGAGGGAGGTTTGCTCACATCATGCACCTCGATACCTCTCCAAAGTATCTCTAGCTCATCAATCAAAGGCTCCAAATAAACATCAGGGTTTTTGACTTTATGTTTCCCTGGAATTAGAAGGGACAGCATGACATGTCCTTTCTTAATAGCCATAGAGGGTGGAAGATTGTAATTCACCAATACCACTGGCCATACACTGAAAGACGTGCTTTTGAGACCAAATGGGTTCACACCGTCCATACCCAATCCAAGTCTCAAGCTCCTAGGTTCTTCCTTGAAGCTTGGCCATGTGTCTTCAATATGCTTCCATGCAGGAGAGTCCATGGGAGTTCTCCACTTGCCATCGGTTGATCGATGGGAGGAATGCCATGACATGAGCTCTGCAATAGATTTGCACTTGAACATATGTTGGATGCGAGGGATTATGGGAAAATGTCGCAATACCTTACGAGGCACGTCCAAGGTTTTGAGATCTGCTCTATATCTTGCCTCTCCACAAGTAGGACACTCTCTTGTATCCTTATGTAGTCCACAAAACAAAACGCAATAGTTGACACATGCATGGATGTGCTTGTAATCTAATCCTCCAAGAGAGGTCACATGTTGCCTTGCCATATCTCTTGAGGTCGATAGTTTATTCTCCCTTGGAAGCATTTTACACAATAGCCTACACGTGAAGACCATAAATGAGGAAAAGAATTCGAGTAATTGACCCACTAGCATAATTCACCATGCTTGCAAAATCGACTTTAAAGCTTACTTGAGTAATGCATTCAAACTTGCATTGCTCCATCCATAGATGGTTTGCAAGTTTAGTAACTCAAGGGAGGCACGTAGAACAGAGAATGTGCACCCCTCAAACAGTGGAGTCGATGCTGCAGTAAAAATATCATCCTGCTCCATGTTATTATCCCTCCCTTGATGGACATATAAATCCTGCACCATATCATCAAACACCTCCTCCTCCACGGCTTCATGAGGTAATGGCGGAAGGCTACTATCACCATCACTCCATGCATCCGTAACGGTCCCTCTTGAAGATCCCACCTCATATCGCCGACGCTTCGCCTCCTCACGACGGGCATAGGGTAACATATGCGGGTGTGGCACTGCATCCTGTATCAAATTAAAACGGGATCATATCTCAAACATATGAACACCCATAGGTATCTCAATCAATCTTAACTTACAAACCCTTACCCTGTTTACGGTCACATCCCATTCTCCATACTTTGAGATATGATTGAGTGTAATCCTGCGTGCACGATACATGTTTCCTCGACATCGATCACACAGACATTTGACTTTTTGGTCTAACCACATTTCGCGATGGTGGATACGGAGGGATTCATTCTCACTGGAGCTACGTGTTGAAGATGGAGACATACTACAAACAAACAACCCACCAAATTTGCTCTTCTTCAAATGTTTAATTTAAACTCTGTGTTGCATCTATCGTCACGTCTAACATCGCGTCTATCGTCGCGTCTAACATCGCGTTTAACGGCGCATCTAAACGCGCGTCTACTCTGTGTATTTAGACGCGCATATAGACGCGACTATAGACGCGGCTTTTAAACTTGCTTTTTGGTGCGCCGCTCGCTTTGCTTTTCTTTACATTAATTAAACTTCGTGTGGCTTGCTTCCTTCTTTATTAGTAGATCCATAGTTTCGAAGCTTAAGAGAAAGCCTCCCATACTTACTTCCAAGCTTATACTCAAGAGAAAGGCACCCACACTTACTTCTAAGCTTAAAGGAGAGGAGGACGAACAAGGAGAAGAAGCAACTTTGAAAAAGAAAGAAAAACCTTCCATACCTTTATCCAAGTAAGTCTTTTTGCAGTTGATCTTGTTTGGAAGTTTGCTCTCTCCAGTTTTGTACTTTCTCGTATCCAAGAAGCGCATGATTTGGGTATCAGTGTCACGTTTTTGTGTCGAGCGCAATGTCCTTTTCTACTTTTTAGAAATCTCATCTGTCGGAGCACGTCTATAGGCGCGTCTGAGGGCGCGTCTAAAAGCACGTCTAACCGCGTGTCTGGCTTGTTGCAGACACACACAGACGCGTCTATAGACGCTCTGTTAGACGCTTTGTTAGACGCTTTGTTAGACGCTCTGTTAGACGAGTAGTTAGACGCTCTGGTAGACGCATCTATAGACACGCAAATCAGACGCCGCTATAGACGCGCTCTGACAGTAAGCCTCTCTTTTCTTCCCCTTTCTTCTCAGCTCATCAGTAATAGATTGTTTTCCTTGTTTCCAGTTCAACATGTGGCTAGGAAGCGCTTCTAGCTCACCTGATCCCCGGGAATCTATTTGGAAGGACTTATATAACCTTTTAGGGCACCCTCCTAGTCCTGCGGAGTTATACGGGTATATGACGGGTACTCTAAACACTCCCTAGGAGTCGGCACTATAGACTCCAACCCACCCCACACCGCCGGAGATCACCCCAGCAGAGTCAGCACAACCGTCTTATGCCCCTTCCCTCGTACCATCTTATGCCCCTTTCCCCATGTCGTCTTATGTCCCTTTTGCCATCCCGTCTTATGCCCCTTCCCCCATGCCGTCAGGAGGTCCTTCTGTCTCAGCGAGCCGTCGACGTACTCCTGTGCCGTCGAGACTCGGTTCTCCAGCTACGAGTGGTCAGCGTAGTCCCATGCAGTCCCTAGCTACGAGTGGCCAATGTACGAGCTCGACACGACAGGGTAGCAGGTGTAGTAGCAAGGAGAGCGGTGGGGGATGCATGGCACAGTGCTTTGGGCCACGTGCCTCTGGGTGATGGTACGATTTATTATGACATCACTCAGACAGGAGGCATCTTGATGGATGCGCAAGGGAAGGACATCATGGCCTTCATGCGCTCTGTAATTGCTAACAATTACAGAGATTGCTTTATCCACTACAAAGACCACCCAAAGAGGTTGGCTGATGAGACCCTCGCTACTGTTCGCTCTAGGTATCCTAACCCCCCCAATCGCCAATTCACAGATAAATGGGCCAAGTCAAAGATTGTTACGATACTTGGCAATAAAAGATCTTCGCTGAAGAGGCAGGCACTAGCGGAGCTTGCCAGGCTTAAGGCAGGTCAACCACCAAGGGGCCCGCCCCACACCGCTCACAAGCATGAGTGGAAGAAGGCAATGAAGTCAGCGAGGGAGGACCCCAGTCTGTAGCACGTGGAGGCACGGAGGATCCAGATGGAGGAATATGGAAGCGCGCCAGCAGGGGGTGTTGAATCATGGGAGGCCCAATTTGTAAGTATCGATCTCAAATTATATTGCTTATGTAGTTTATTAGGAGGTTGGATGTTTCTTTGTACTAATCCCTCCACAAAGTGTGTCACGGTCATGCAGCTTGAGATCGTGGGCAGATACCCTACTCCAGTGGAGACAGCCTACCACCGCCACCATCACAGAGGAGATACATGGAGGCACTTCTATGATGACGGGTTGATTACTGAGGAGCAGTATACGCAAGCTACTGGAGCGGCCCCCCAAGTATTTGAAAGTAATTAAATAATGCCAAAATTATAAGTAAAGATTTGATTTTTCATACATTGATATATGTTGTCCCTTGTTTACAGGCCCATGCACAAGACGACGAGGAAGACGAGGAAGGAGGCACAGAAGGGAGCGCAGAAGGGAGCGTGGAAGGCAGCGAGGATTAGTCGTAGAAGTAGTGCTAGCTACTTTTTTTTGTACTTAAAGCCACTGGCTTGGCTTCGTGCCTCTTGTATATAGACTCCTCTTATTTTTTGTACTTGAAGCCACATGACGTGGCTTAGCTTCCTTATTTTTTGTACTTGAAGCCACATGACGTGGCTTAGCTTCGTGCTATATGTATATACAAGCACTTTTTGAGCTTTCAATTTTATTGCGTTTTGGAGTTGTAATGTTTTATTTTGGAATTGTAATTAAAATGCGGTTGGCTATAAGAATTGAATTACACAATGTGGATATGGGATTCTTGTAACTATATAGCATACACAACATACACAATATTCTGTAAAATTTTTTTTTTTTTTTTAAAGGCACGTCTATCAGTGCGTTTAAAAACGCGTTTATATTCGCGTCTGCTTGTTCGACTTGCATCTATATGTGCGACTATAAGCGCGTTTATAAGCGCGTCTATTTATGCGTCTAACTCCGCATCTATGCGCGCGTGTGTCTGGTATATAGACGCGCAATTAGACGCGGGTCTCCAGACGCGAAGATAGACGCGTCCGTAAGTTTTTTATTTAGTTCATGAAACGCGTCTGTGCGTGCGTCTATGGGTGCTTTATCTTGTTGTGAAAGTGGTTGTATTCTGGTCCGTGCCATCAATGGTGATGCACATGGACTTATCGGCATGTGAAATAGCTTCCTCTCTCCAAGAAGCATACAACTTTCGAGCATCCTGCACGTGATGTAAATGGATTGATCGCCATTTAATATATCTTCCTCACTGCTGCTCACGTTTACTATGTTCAATGGCATTTTTTAATTCATCACATGTCTTACATTTTGACATCCTTTGCTTTGATGGTGTCTTGACATGGGAAAAATCTATACGCCAAATTTTGTACAAGGTTGATCGTGAAATCATGCTCTCATCTCTGTCTTGTAAAGTTTTATTGATAGTTTCTTGGACGACCTTCTTTGTCATTCCCAAAGGAAGATGTTGTTGGCATTCGACACGTCCATCTAGCATTGTTTGTTGAAGATGAGGCTGCGGTAATGCATGGTCTTTGAGAACTTGCTTTAATGTTGCGGTTGCATTTATAGTGCTTCCATGGCATTTAAGCTTGTAGGTATTTCCATGAATTGTATGAACCACTTTTTCTTTCACCTCTGTCCAGATGGTCCAGTATGTGCCATGTGATAGTCCAGTTAACCATTGATATCCTCGATTGCGAATGGGTCTCCCATTAACCATGGGTTTCAATCTAGGTTTATAGTGTCTTGTGCTCAAATCTTGATTAGTGCCTTGATGAAGAAAGCATGAGAACTCTTGAAGAAGATAGTTATGTCTATTAGGCACTGTCTTACTCCAAATACCAAGGCGTATGGCTGCACAATCATCTTTCCCAACTTTTCTAATGCAAAGTCTCTTGCAACAAACTCGCATAAGCATCCTTTTCATATTCTCCTTAGATAGCATTACATGTCTCTTTGGTTCTAGAATTGATGCCATGATTCTTTGCCTCTTCATACTCACATACTTTCTTTTTGTAAATAGTGTCTTGCGTTTTCTAGTTGTAAGACCATCAAACCTTGAATCCATTACCCTTGAATCTTCATCTTTATAATCAAATGTTGTGTAGGCTTGAGAATTATTTGATACCTTATAATATCTTGGAAATGGCAATCTGGTAGACATGTTCATTGATGCCAATTTGTTGCGAATGCCTCTTGAATTTTGTGGTTAAACTCTTTCTCCTTCGTAACTCAAGATTCTCCCATCTATATTCTCTGGCATTCTAGCAACAATATTACGAACAACGTGACAAGTCTCAAATTCTCTGCCCCTTTTGCCTTGTGTTCGAATGGTAACATCATGATCATTGTCAATAATATCATCAATTCCTGTTATTGCATCACTTATCCCATCGATCTTTGCATGTATTTTTCTTTGTGGTCCCATCTTATTATTCTCAACACAAGACAAGTCTTCGATATCAGCAAGCATGTTTGAGTCACTTGCAACACAAGACAAGTCTTCTATACTAGTGAGCATGTTCGAGTCACTTGCAACACATGACAAGTCTTCTATACCAGTGAGCTTGTTCGAGTCACTTGCAACACATGACAAGTCTTCTATACCAGTGAGTCTATTCGAGTCACTTGCAACACAAGACAAGTCTTCTATACCAGTAAGTATATTTGAGTCACTTGCAACACAAGAAACCTTTTCTATATCAACATCTGTTACTATAATGTCTTCAATACCTGTGAGCATGCCACTATGATACTCTTGATTACTACTATAGCTTCTTATCAATTTGGATTCCATTTGTGTTATAGTCCTTTTCTTCTGATAATATTCTGTTGTGTCTTCCATGACATTGAAGGAAACTGTCTTGGGCAAACTTGATTTCAAGAAAGCTAACCCCCATTTACAAGTACTATGAACTTGTAGTTGAGACATAGTGTTATGGATGTCTAAATGTGAAGTACTGTCCATTGCATTTTGAATGACACCTGCACTAGTAAACTTAATTATCTCCACTATATAGAGAAAACTCTGAGCATAGCCCTTAAAGTGGCCAATTGCTAAAACTTCTCCGGAGCAAGATAACATCTCTACTTTTTCCCCCTCAAAATAAGTTTTCTTGATATCTTGAAAGTATGTCTTTGGAACAATTTCATCTTGGTCCCACAGTGTTCTGTGTGCTTGCATATCAAATATGTCACATTGTAAGATATCTCCCAATGTTTCAAAGTCTCCATGTGGATATTATAAATGTACTCCAGGATTTACAATGTTGGTGATTATCACTACACATCTTCTCTCACCACAACGTTGGAAATGACACACATTCATAGGATGAAGGCTATGAATTCGTCCAAAAGCCACCACTTCATTCTTCTTATATAACACCACATCCATACCTTCTGTTAGGGTGAATACCTGTTTTATGTACCAAAATAGATTAGCAACTTAAAATGGACATAATAAATAATCATTGAGCTTATTATTACTTAATAACTTCTATATCAAAACTAGCAAAGAAGGCATTAAACCTAAACTCTGCATCCTAAACTTTAAATATTTAATTCCTAAACCCTAAATCCTAAGCTCCTAAACAATAAATCCTAAACCTTAAACCCTAAACTCTAAATCCTAAACTCTAAATCCTAAATCTTAAATCCTAAACCCTAAACCCTAACCCTAAAATACAAACAAAATTTAATGAAATTTTTAAATTTGTGCAACGGGTTGGATATATCCCCCAACCTGTTGCTCAAGCAACAGGTTAGGGTTGGATATATCCAAGCAATAGGTTGGGGGATATATCCAACCTGTTGCACAAATCAAGAATTTTCCTTATTTGTGCAACAATTTGATATACAGTTGGGAAATATATCCAACCTGTTGCACAACTCAAGAATTTTCTTGATTTGTGCAAGGTTGGATATACCCCCCAACCTGTTGCTCGATATACAGTTGGGAAATATATCCAACCTGTTGCACAACTCAAGAATTTTCTTGATTTGTGCAAGGTTGGATATACCCCCCAACCTATTGCTCGAGCAATAGGTTGGGGGGTATATCCAACCTTGCACAAATCAAGAAAATTCTTGAGTTGTGCAACAGGTTGGATATATTTCCCAACTGTATATCAAATTGTTGCACAAATAAGGAAAATTCTTGATTTGTGCAACAGGTTGGATATATCCCCCAACCTGTTGCTTGGATATATCCAACCCCAACCTGTTGCTTGAGCAATAGGTTGGGGGATATATCCAACCCGTTGCACAAATTTAAAAATTTCATTAAATTTTGTTTGTATTTTAGGGTTATCGAGCAACAGGTTGGCGGGTATATCGAACTTGTTGCACAAGTCAAGAAAATTCTTGACTTGTGCAACAGGTTGGATATACCCCCCAACCTATTGCTTGAGCAACAGGTTGGGATCACTCCAATCAAGGCTTGTTGTTGGATATATCCCCCAACCTGCTGCTTGAGCAACAGGTTGGGGGGTATATCTAATCTGTTGCATAAATCAAGAAAATTCTCGATTTGTGCAACAGGTTGGATATACCCCCCAACCTGTTGCTTGAGCAACAGGTTGGGGGGGTATATCCAACCTGTTGCACAAATCAAGAAAATTCCTTGATTTTTGCAATAGGTTGAGTGCACCATTAACCTATTCCACTTGCAATAGGTTGAGGGATATATCAAACCTATTGTACAAATTGAAAAAAATCATTAAATTTTGATTGTATTTTAGGGTTGGGGTTTAGGGTTTAGTATTTAGGGTTAAGAATTTAGGGCTTAGGATTTAAGATTTAGTGTTTAGGGTTTCGGGTTTATGATTATGTTTTTAGGGTTTAGGGTTTAGGATTCAGGGTTTAGAGTTTAGGATTTAGGGTTTAGAATCTAGGGTTTAGGGTTTAGGATTTAGCATTTAGGATTTATGATTATTGTTTTAGGGTTTAGGGTTTAGGGTTTAGGATTTAGGGTTTAGGGTTTAGTATATAAGATCATGAGCTTAGAGTCTAGAATCTAGGGTTTAGGATTGAAAATAAGGTTTTAGAATTTAAGTTATAGGGGTGAGGGTTTCAGGTTTAGGATTTAGGAATTATAACTATTATATCAGTTTAAGAGCTTAGATTGTATAACCTAAGATTTAGGGAACTTTAGGATCTAAGATTTAGGTGTAAGATTTAAGGTATATAGACTATATAAAATATGCATTCCAAAGTATTTAGTTTAAATATATATAGACTATATGTTATATGCTTTCCAAAGTGTTTTGTTTATAGGTACAATTCTTTGCAAAGGATTTACTTTAAGTAAGTATAAGTCTACCTAGTCAAAGTATCCTCTGATTAGGGACAAGCACATAGGCTAAAAGCACACCGATTCATATTTTCTTACATTCATGCTGCATGGTGTATCAGAAGGTACAATCCTTTGCAAAGGCTTTACTTTCGGTAATTATAAGTCTACCTAGTCAAAGTATCCTACTAATTAGGGACAAGTACATAGGCTAAAAGCACACCGATTCATATTTTCTTACATTCATGCTGTATGGTGTATCAGAAGAAATGAAAAAGTATGTGATAAGAAATATTCAGAAGAAATATGTATTCCATATCATGGATACCATGGATATTGGTGGTTGCTAAAGTAAAAAAATGATATGGATGCAATGATACTGTAGTTTTGTGCAAAGCTTTAAACAAAGTTTAAGGCTTTTGCAAAGTATTACACATAGTAACAAAGATAAGTAAGTATGCTAAACCTCTTCTAGATTCTATGGTTTTAAATACCTACCTTACAAATACATTATCTAATTTTTCATTCTTCGACTAACTAACAAGTATCATACACATGGAAGAAAAGCATACATGCTAAAAGTACGTGTGTAAAATTTAATATTTTCTTATTTTTTAAATTAATTCAATTCTTTGATTGACTACTTTTTAAAATTGAAAGGTTATTAATATATAATCTACATAATTTTAAATATTATTAATGTATAATATTAATGATTTATATATTTATTTAAATTTATATAATAATTAAATTATATTTATATTAGTTTTTAAGTTAATAGTATATAGAATAGCAATATATTCACTGATTCTTCATTGTTTTAAGAATAAGTATTATATAAAGCACATATGCTAGACGACCTCCCTTTCAAGTTATATTTTTTAAATTAATATATTAATATATTTATTTATATAATAATTATATAATAATTATATTAATTTATAGATTAATAATATATATTTTTAGCAAAATTATATTTTAACATTAGTTAATAAAAATTTGTTATATTATGGAGTAAAAATATTATAAATGGATTTTTCATATTAATAAAGTGTCGTGAGAAGAGTTTTTTGGAAAGATTTATGATTAAATTTTGTTTTGAAGTTGTTGCGTACGCAATAGGTAGGGAGGTTTGAGTGGTTTTAAGGTTGAGAGAAATTTATAATAAAGTATCGTGAGAAGAGTTTTTTGGAGAGATTTATGATTAAATTTTATTTTGAAGTTGTTGCATATGCAATAGGTAGGGAGGTTTGAGTGGTTTTGAGGTTGAGAGAGAAATTTGTAATAGATTGTTTTTTTTTGTCAATGAGTTTTTTGGAAAGATTTATGATTAAATTTTGTTTTGAAGTGGTTGCGTACTCAATAGATAGGGAGGTTTAAGTGGTTTTGAGGTTGAGAGAGAAATTTGTAATAGATTGTTTTTTTTTTGTTGAGGAGTTTTTTGGAGAGATTTATGATTAAATTTTGTTTTAAAGTTGTTGTGTACGCAATAGATAGGGAGGTTTGAGTGGTTTTGAGGTTGAGAGAGAAATTTGTAATAGATTTTTTTTTGTCGAAAAATTGTTGCATGCCCAATAGGCTACGAGAGAAATTTCTGAAAATAGGTTGTGAGAGTTTAAGGTAAAGAGGAAAATTTGTGGGAAAAAAGATTTAATGCAAAAAATGGTTTTTTGAAGTTGTTGCGTACACATAAGTTTTTGAGAAACGAATTGGATTTGAAAAAAAATTCAACTTAAAAAACTTGATTCTTAGAAGTTCTTGCGTACGCAATAGGTTAGAAATGAACTCATCTCTTGCAACATTTTGAAAATTTTTGAGAATCCTGCAATAGGTTGATGAGAGGAGAGAAGCGTGGAGTGTAAAAGAATGATCTTTGAATGAAAGAGAGAATGAAGAATGTTCTACTTATAGTGAACCTAAAAGAACTAAAAAAACCTTAAAAACTAAAAAAAGCTGAGTTGACCTAAAAGCTACTCATTTTCTATAAAACTCTACTTCTCCTCATTCTCTCTTACAACTTTCTTGGAGCTCCTCCACCACCTCTCCACCCAGGTACTCCCTCCCTCTCCTCCCTCCCCTCGTGCTTCCCATCCCCTCTCCTCCTGCTTCCTCTCTCCCCTCCCTTCCCCTCTCCTCCCACTTCCTCCCTTCCCTCCCTTGCCCTCCCCCTTCTTCTCCCCTCCCTTCCCCTCTCCTCCCGCTTCCCCCCTCCCTCCTCCCGCTTCCTCTCCTCCTCTTCCCCTCGCTTCCCCTCTCCTCCCTTCCTTCCTCCCCTCTCCTCCCGCTTCCCCCTCCCCTTCCCCTCCCTTCCCCTCTCCGAGCCCTCTCCTCCCCCTTCTTCTCCCACTTCCTCTCTCCCCTCCCTTCCCCTCTCCTCCCGCTTCCCCCCTCCCTCCTCCCGCTTCCTCTCCTCCCCTTCCCCTCCCTTTCCCTCTCCTCCTCCTCCTCCCCCTTCCCCTTCCCCTCGCTTCCCCTCTCCTCCCTTCCTTCCTCCCCTCTCCTCCCGCTTCCCCCTCCCCGCCGGCCCTCCCTTCCCCTCCCCCTCCCCGCCGGCCCCTCCCTTCCCCGCCTCCCCCCCCTTCCCTGCTGGCCCCTCCCCGCTGGCCCTCCCTTACCCTCTCCCTCCTCGCCGGCCCTCCCTTCGCCTCCCCCTCCCCACCAGCCCCTCCCTTCCCCACCTCCCCCTCCCCATTGCAGGCGGGAGGGAGGGAGGGGAGGGGGCCGATGGGAGGGGGAGGCAGGGAAGGGGGAGGGGAGACGGAGAAGGGGCGATAGGATGGCGGGAGGAGAGGAGGGAGGGGGGGAAGAGGGAGGGGAGGCGGGGAGGGGACTGACAGGAGAGGGAGGCGGGGAAGGGGGAGGGGAGGCAGGGAAGGGGCGACGGGAGGATGGGAGGAGAGGAGGGAGGGGGGTTAATCCCCCCACCTGTTGCATGCACAACAGGTTGGGGGGGGTTAACCCCCCCTCTCTCATCTCCTCCCTTCCCTACCTCCCCGCCCTCCCTTGCCTGCCTCCCCTCCCCCTTCCCTGCCTCCCCCTCCCGTCGGCCGTTAACCCCCCCTCCCTCCTCTCCTCCTGCCCTTCCATCGCCCCCTCCTCGCTCCCCCTTTCCCACCTCCCCTCCCATCAGCCCCCTACCTTTCTCCCTCTGCTCCCTTCCCCTCTCTGCTCCCTTCCCCTCTCCTCTAGCTTCCCCCCCCTCTTCTCCCTCTTTTTAAGGTGGGGAGCGATGAGGAGGACAGGAGGGGAGGGAGGAGGGAAAGGAGAGGGCAGACAAGAGGGAGGAGGCAGGCGAGGAGGGACGAGGGAGAGGAGATAGGCGGGGAGGCAGGAGGGAGGAGGGAGAGGAGGCAAGCAAGGAGGCGAGAGGGCGGGAAGGGTGCAGACGGGAGGGGGAGGCGGGAGGGAGGGGAGGAGGTTAACGGGAGGGCGCAGACGGGAGGGGGAGGCAGGGAAGAGAAAGGGAGAGGCGGGATGGCGGGGAGGCGGGAGGAGAGGAGGGGGTTAACCCCCAACCTATTGCGCACGCAACAGGTTGGGGGTTAATCCCCTCCCCTACCCTAAGCCCCCAAAGGGGCTTTAAATTTTTATTTTATTTTTTAAAGACCAAAAAAATTAATTTAATTTAATTTAAAAAAGAAAAAAAAAAGACGCAAAAAATTAATTAGCTTAATTTATCTTAAGAAAATTAAAAAACTTAAAATAAATAAAACTTAATTTTTTTTAAAAAAATTAAATTAAAATTTAAATATAAAAAAAATAAATTAATTAAAATAAAATAATTAAAAAAGATGAAAAAAATAAATTAATTTAATTTAATTTTAAAAATTTTAAAAATTAAAAATAAAAAAAACTTAAAACAATATTTAATTAGAAATTTATTTAATATTTTGAGTTTGAAAATCATTGTAATTCTCATTTTTTATTTTTGATTGTTTTTTAGAAAACTATGGCTTCCAGTTTTGGGTTCCAAGGTGTCTTTCAAATACCTTGAACATGCTTGGTATTTTATGGAGCGCAAATCAAAGTATTTTTTGGTGATCACTGCAGAGAATGTGTCAAGCATGAAATATTCTCCAGAGGCAGTAAGAAATGGTGGCATGGTCTCAAACATCAACATTAAAGAAAGCAATTTGATAGAAGTTGTGTGCAAAGGGAAGAATGACGAGGTGGTTTACAAGTTACGAATTATGCACAAGCACTTCTTGAAGCCCTTACTAGATTCAATTGAGGGATTCCAAGAATTACTTAGTGCCTTAGAAGCATTGAAGAAAATGTGGGATGCATTTCCAAGTGGTGGTGTTGTACCTTCAGTAGTAGTAAGTGCAGCAGTAAGTACGCCATCTATAACATGTAACCCTCAAGTTGTACTGCCAATATTTGTGGCGATAACTACGGTAACTCCGGCAAGAGTAACTACAATATCTGTGATAGTAACTATAGTATCTCCAACTATACCTACACCATCGACTGCTGCAACTACAGGAACAAGAAGGAGTGATCGTGGAGCAAATTCAAGTTCTACAGCTATTCCCAAAAAGAGAGCAAAAATAACTCCTACTCCACGTGCAGATCGTTCAAGTGCAAGTTATTTAAAACTAAGCGAAAAATTGGATAGCAATGAACACGAGGATCCGCAAGAAGAAGATACAAGTCTCGAAGACTTTTCTATAAGTGTGGCAGACTTACATACTCCAGAGGATGAGGGGTACATTTGGGGATTTTCACAATTCAGCGTGGCCATAATGCTTATTGATCGAGCTTCGTTGTTCACAAATCAAAGAAAGCTAGATAAGACATTTGCATGCAAATTGTATGAAGATACGAGGAAAACAAGAACTCCAGTTGCCACTAATATCGCTCTTCGTCCTATGGCGTTTAAGAGACTTCAAGAAGATGATCCTACATTGCCTGATGTCACATTTCAAAAGCACGTGGACTTTCTTGATGCTTTTGAGAACTTTAGAAGGAGTGACTTTGTTCGTGGAGAGGCTTTGTTCCAAAGCCGATATGGGACTGACATCGAGAAGAGATACATGTTGGTAAAGAATAGATTCTTGAAAAGATGTAGGTTTGATCCCATTGATGGGCAACACTTTTGTGAAGCTTGCAAGGTCGCCCTTGATGAGGGAAGAAAAGGAAACTTGACACAGATTGAGTGGATGGAAAAGTTTCAATGGGTCATTTGTCATGTATGCATATTTAACGATGACTCGAAGTACATTCTAGAATCAGAAAGGCTGAATTCTACTCCATTTAGGTTGAAAAAAAGCTCTTCTCTTTCTGAGATCTTGATAAAGGCAAGGGAGTTATGGGTGGGCTGTGGAAAGCCACAAACAGTGAAGGGCAGGAGACCTACATCTGAGTACATGGCAAAGAGGACTCGGTTCTATAGATGCTTGAAAGGTGTTGTAAGCAATACACAAGGCATACCAAGTAATATGGTTGAGGCAAAGGATTTGAACATCGCCGTTGCAAGATACAGGGATGTTACTTGCATTGTCTTCCACGAGGACTCAGTGTTTCAGAGCATGGTGGATGTTTGCCAAGCATATGAAGCAGGGAAGATATCCTTTGAGGCACCAAAGCACACTGCAACTCAGAGGAAAGAAATAAAGAAATCAATGTCTATTGTTTGGTGGAGAGCATTAAGGTTTGTTCCAGATGCAATAACAGAAAAAGTATGCAAGAAGATCCTAAGTGGTGACTGCTTCTTTGGAAAGAAGAGCAAGCATAGAAACTTGGATGAACTGGTCACCTGAATGATTCAAAGTGAGGCTACTCTCTCGGCACTATTGTTTTTATTGAAATCTGATGATGAGTTAGCTGGCAAGTCAATTGATGTGGGTAAGAAGAAAGCACTTAGCCTAGGTCAACTCCTTGATAAGACATGGGCTAGAAAGTGGTTGGCTTCAATGGATGCAAATGCCACACCAACAAAGGATCTAAGAGCTAAAATGCCAAAGGTTGTTGAGACAGAATATATGGACATCAAGAAAAAGGCCTTGCAGTCCATTGCCCAAGGTAGAGCAATTGGTGGTTTAGATGATGGTTCTCCATTCAACTTCTCCTATGATATCCTACTATCAGAGTGTGATACAAAATTTGCACACATTAATGGCATTGATACAGAGCATTTCATAACAATGAGCGGTCATGCTTGGGAGAAGCCATGCGTATTTTTCATAGATGAATTGCAAGACCTTGCAGTGTCACGGATAGTTGAACTTGTGCGGTTTATCGTAGAAGGTCCTATAGCAAATAAGAAAAGATCAACGTTGGTCCTCTTTGTGACAGAATCACAAAGGGATGCCTTGTATGCGAGTTTGACATCTGCATTTGGGTATTTACTTTCAAAAGTATACCATGGTATAGTCCTACGCAATCATATGACTGTCTTGGAAGGCACTACCATTCAAATCTTGCAGCCTTTCTTGATGTGCTTCTTATCCAGGGGTGGTGGCAATCTAATCAAAATTCCTAGGACAATAAGGTTAAGCTTGATGTAGCAATGGTGGATTATAGAGAACCGATGGATCCTGATGTGATACTAGAGATGACAAAGAATTTACTGAATGATGGGTGGGAAGTAGCATTGTATCGAATGGGTTTCACTGCTGAGAAATTGCTATGCCAAGGTAGAAATGTAAATGTCATTGATACCCCCCATCAAATTGAGTTCCTTGACACATATTATAGTTACACTACCTTCTTTGAAAAGGAAAATGTCAAAGAAGAGGGTAGTGAGAAAAATCTCGAAGACGAGGGTAGTGAGTCTGAGGGTGATAATTCTAGCTCAGGTGATGATGAGGATGAAAGCTCTGCATCCAATGACTTACGCCAAGAAGAAATCTGCACAAAGAATAAGGGTGATCAATCGTCAACTAGAGTCAAGGAGGTTCCACTCATCATACAGGAAGGCTCGCGGCAACAAGAAGTAGTAGTACATAACGTCATAGGAAAAGGTAAGGCTAAAGAGGTGGAAGCACTTCCCTTGAAATTAAAAGTGAGGAAGGCACCCTTGATCTTAGGTGAAGGACATGCAAGTGGATCAAGCAAGGAAGCCTTACTCAAAGAAGGTACGGACGAGGCAAAGCAGGAGGAGTTACCAGGAGGCATAGATGGTTCTTCAACCATGACCTTACAGACTCCAGAGCAGCCTACTAGTCAGGAACCTAGTAGCCAGGTCCCTACTCACCAAGAACTTGGTCATGAGACTCTAGAGCAGCCTACTAGTCAGGTGCTTGGAACTTAAGAGAAAACTACTGAGGACCTTGCTACTGAGTCTCCAATCTTAGAGTAGCCTATTAGTCAAGACCCTGGTAGTCAAGGGCCTAGCATTGAGGACATTGGTACTGAGTAACATGATGGCTGATGGCTTTGTAAGCACAAGTTTTGAACTTCTATGTAAAGCGAATATCTAATAAAAAGTTTACTACTTTTTTGATTTCTTTACTCTCATTATTGTGTATAAAGATTGTTTATGAGGTCCATTTTATACTTAATGGTGTATTTTAAACTTTATGTCAAATGTATTTTTATAGTTAAGGGTGTTTTTTAATACCAAGTGAGGTGTATATGTACACCACTTACACATAAAAGGATTTATCTACACTACCTTTCTAAGGGGTTTATGTACACCACCTTTCTAAAAAAAATGGTCATAAAGGTGTGTGCACACCACTTATACATAAAGGTGTTTATTTACACCACCTTTCTAAGAGAATTGGTCATCTATTGATGTTCTTAGGTGATAGTAGCTCAATTCACAAGAAGTTATGAAGATGTTTATGTAGACCACCTTTGTAAGAGATTTTTGTGAAGTTATAAAGATGTTTATGTAGACCACTTTTGTAAGAGATTTGGTTATGCATTGATGTTCTTAGTACTTAATCATCAAATCTTTTGTTTTGAGTTGTCAAATCTAGTTCAAAAAACAACATTACTAGTATATTCAAAATTTTTGGACTGTTTTTTAGTCCATTTCTCAAATTGGACTTTACACAAGTCCAAAAATTTTGAATACTGTGTAAAACTGTTCATTTCGACTTCTTCAACTAATAAACTATACGGGCCTCTGAATCGTTCGTCAATGAGTCATCATTTGCTGCTATCTTTGACCTATGGATTGGATGCCCTAGTTTTCTTCTATGGACTGTTGCAGCTATCGAAACGAAGGCACAACGCTTCTGCGTCACACACAAAATAGAAAATTAGTATACCACCCACACAATGCATTGCCTTGAACCCTCCCGCACCTTCCTGCTCCCCTTTCACACAATATCCATTTCGTGTCAGACCCGCATTGGCACCCTTCTTCCCTTCTTCGCTACTCCCTCAATTGTTTGCCTCCTTCCCACATAGTGTGCATAAGTAGATTGCTGGTGCAGCTTGCCTGGTTGTGGGAGTGGGCTAGTGGAATACGAGGCTCGTGCAGCACGCCACATAGTTAGATTTTAGTCGCCAACCATAGTTATATGTAGAGGGATGCTTGACATGAGAATTATTTGCTTTTAGCTCCCTAAGGTGAACTAGATCCGGGCAAGTAGCTGTATTGAGCTAGAATATATATAAATGAATTTAGTGCTATTTCGTAAAAATTGTTAAATAATATTTTCCATCTTGACTTGATTGTTAAAGTGAATTTAGAACTTAGATTGTTTATAATAGTATTTTTTGAAATACACTATAATATTATTATAAGAGTAACAATAGATGGAAATTTATCTAGTATACCTAAAAGTGGTTATTATTGGAATTATTATAAATGGAGTTATATATCACTAAAAACATGATGTTTTTATAAGCATTTTTTAATAATAGTTCAAAATAGTAATGCTTTGAAAAAAAAAATTTTGAGTAATATATGTTATGAATTAAGAGTCCTTCAAGAGTATGATTTAACTATAGTTTGAAATAGGAAGTCCTTTACATGTATTGAAAATGGGCTTCTACCTAAATATACTAGATTATGTCTCTATTTTTGAGAAAGTAAAATTTTTTTGTAGATGCTAGATTTCCATTGAGGTTATTGTAGCCATATTTCGAGTCAGTTGTGTTGAGTTCTCTTATGTATTTCTCTTCGAGTGTATCCACTTTGCTTTTAAAGTTTGTGGTGGCTAGGATTTATGTTTTGAAGTTCGAGTGGAACGGTTTGTACTTGTTAACATCATGTTTCAATTTTAATGGAGGATTGGTTTGGTGCTGTGCTATCCGTTTTTCAAGATTTCTTATGCCTAGTATAGGCAATGTGTGTATCTGATGAGATAAAGAAGATGCCTGGAAGAACTCCGTTAGAAGAGATTGCAGCCCATTTAAGAGAACTTGAAGATTGTGAAGGTGATGCTCAAGCTATTCGCATAGTCACCATGATCATATCCTTTATGTTTGCACTCTTGAATATGTTGGGGAATTGACAATGCCGACAGTAGGCACAATGAAAGATTGGGGATTGTTCCATGCACTAGCAGCTTGGTGTGAAGAAGAGTTGAGTCTTTGGGTAGTTTTTGACTATAAAAGTGGAGTGGTGATTCTCAATGCTTTCAACTTCTTTTGCTATGCAAATGATGAAGAGTACAATATCTTGAAGTTGTTATGTGCACTTCTAATTGTGGGAAAGGTGATTCTTGAATGCATGCATACATAATGTTTTCATGGTGCTAGTTGGTCACTTATTTTTGAAGATTTTGTTGAGGATCACATTGTGGAGGGTTTTCAACAACTGGTTATGCATAATAAGTTGGTCTTGGTATACTAAAGCTCTATGGGATCTTGTTTGGATCTTGTTTGGGATATTATTTGGATCTTGGTGTTTCCTTTTTGTGTTTCATCATGGTGAAGATTCCAGTGTTTTAAGGGACTCAAGGGGAAGACTCGGAGTCTTATCTTTGGGATTTTGTTCGAGGATGCCGGCTCTCTGGATGGTCCATGAAGGATCGGGCAGAGATTTTCCCTGATTTTCTTGAACATGTAGCCTTGAGTTGGCATGAGGCCTTGCTAGACTCTACCAAGGAGGACTAGGACTAAGTGGTGGCAGCAGTAAAGCAAAGATTTGGGATAGTGGAGTTGCCAAATGCTTTGATGTTGCAGTTGGACCGGTTCTATCAAGGAGAGGGTGAGATGGTCTCTGCGTTGGCAATCCGATATGAAACTTTATGGACAAAGTATGAAAGGGCAACTTTGCGAGCTGCGGCATCTACATCATCGGGCCCTCAAAGTCTCTTAGGGATGGAGAACTTAAAGATGAGCAAATTTGTTATTGCTTTAGAGCCTTGTCTTCGCTCAAAAGTAATGAGTAAAGATCCAACAACATACATGGAGGCACTTCGCATTGCGACCAAGAAAGAAGCTTCTCTAAAGATCGAATCCTCTTTTGTGTCTTCAACAGCTTCAACTTCTAAGGTGGCGATAATGGGCACTCCTCAGGTACTAAAGTCCTCAGTTAAATCATAATATCTCCCAATTGATGGTAGAGTTTGCTGATTTGAAATTGCATTTGGTTAATGCACGATAACCTAGAGCACCAAAGAGTGAAGATAGGCCTCGAGATAAGAGTGGGGTCACTTGCTATGAATGTAATGAAAAAGGTCACTATTGCCCCGAGTGTCCTAGATTGAGAAAGAAAGAAGAAAAACAAGTATCCTTGTTAGAAGCTTCTTCAGGGGATGAGGAAAGAGAGGTAATGATGGCTAAACGGGGGCGTGGTAAAACAAAAGAAGAAGAAGAAAGCAAGGAAGAAGTAGATGAGGAACATCAGGAAGAGAAACACCATAGTAAGAAAAAGAAGGCATCTAGAAGGAGAATTAGCCAATCAAACTTTCCTTTAGGACAAGGAATTGGAAGCTATGACTTGTTGTCTGACCTTAAAGAAAAGGAAGCTCATATCACCTTTGGTCAATTACTTGCTTTGTCTCCAAAACTATGGAAGGAATGGGGAAAGCTAGCAAGCACAAGAGTGTCAAAGAAGAAAAAGAAGAGAAGTGCCATTCTTGTTGTTCAAAAGGTAGATATAGATGTTGGTGATGATGTACCTATGGTTGATGTGATCATTGATGGTCAAGTGATTTCTAATGTGTACATTGGTGGAGGTGCATCGATTAATGTCATGAGTGAGAAGACCATGATAGATGCTGATTTAAAATACTCTAGTACTACCTCTCCTTATTGCATCAAATTGGCTGACAACACTAGGTTTAAGACCTTGGGAGTTGTGAAGAATCTAGAAGTGGATGTATGTGGAATTTTTGTGCCGACTACTTTTCAAGTGATCCCTACCAAGCTAGATGCACGTGCCTATCCATTGATTTTGGGAAGGCCTTGGCTACGCAAGGTGAAGGCTGTTTAAAACTGGGATACTAGAGAATTGATTTTGCAGGGAAATGATAAGGTGTGCTACAACATTAGAAGCCGCAAAAAGGAAGTCATCAAGGAGGAGTCTTCAACGTCAGAGAGTTCAATCTCTGACTTAACCGATGAAGAAGAAGATATGGGGTCTAGCTCCGAGGAGTCCAACTCAGAGGGTGAGGTGGAAGGACTTCTTTGTCTTGGTGCTGATCGGGATGAGTCAGGAAGGAACAAGGTGGTGGTGCAAGAAGATCTTGTAGAGACACTTCATGTGGAGGATGTGGAGCACACTAAACGACACCAACGCAATGAAGAGCTTCTTGGTGATTCTCTATCAGGTAGTGAGAAGCTCTAGTACTTGGATATGTTAGATGATTTTCCATGTCTCTTTGCAACAAGCTATTCACAGGTGTGACCACTCTCTCTTGTGGAGCACAAGATTGAGTTGAAGCCAGAAAGCAAGCCAGCTATGCAACGCTTAATGCGATTGGGGGTGATCCAAGCTGAGGCACTAAAGAAAGAGGTAACACAACTACTTGAGGTAGGATTCATCTTTCCTGTTGATGATTCAGAACGGATATCTCCTATAGTTGTCACACTAAAGAAAGGAAATAAGTGGCAAGTTTGTATGGACTTTCATCCTTTGAATGCATGCACTAAGAGGGATCATTTTCCTTTGCCATTCCAAGATGAAATACTAGACCAAGTAGTAGGGCATGAGATGTATTTTGTATGTGATGGGTATTCTGGGTACTTTCAAATTCATATTCAGGAGGAAGATCAAAAGAAAACATCATTTGTCACAGCTTCGGGAGTTTTTGCTTACAGAGTGATGCCTTTTGGGTTGACCAATGCACCAGCTACATTTCAAAGGTTCATGAGTCAAGTCCTTGAGCCTTACTTGGGAAAGTTCATAAGGGTGTTTTTGGATGATTTTTGCATTTATTCTCGACGCATAGATCACATGGAGAAGTTTAAGATGGCCTTAGCTAGGATTGATGAAGCAAAAGGGTACCTAAATCCTAGAAAGTGTCATTTGGATCAAACAAAAGTAGTCTTGTTGGGGCATATTGTGTCGAAAGAAGGCCTACAAATGGATCCTGACAAGGTCCAAGCAATCATGGCATTGCCAAGTCCTGAGAGTGTCACTGGTGTTCGCAGAATTCTAGGAAAGAGCAAGTATTATCAACGATTTTGTGATGATTCACATAGATAGTGCATCCCATGAACTTGTTGACAAGAAAAGGAGTTTTTTTCCAATGGGGTGTGGAGCAACAAGATTCTTTCCAACAACTTAAGGAGGCCATGAGTAAGGGCCCAATATTGAAGCCCCCTGATTGGTCTCAAGGCTTTTATGTAAATCCAAGTGTATCTTTGCATTCAATTGCTGTTGTATTGCTACAAAAAGGAGAGGCAGGTAGAATGCAACCCATCTATTATGCCAGCTGACAGCTTACAGAGGTGGAAACAAGGTATGAAGAAATGGAGCGGCAAGCTCTCTCTTTGGTGTTTTCAGTCAGAAAGTTTCGCTCCTATTTATTACCTCAACCATTTTTCTTCCTTACCTCTCAGTCTGTATTAGCATATCTAGTTTGCAAGCCTAATCCTAGGGGGAGATTTACAAAATGGTAACTTTCAGAGCTTCAAGAGTTCTCTTTCTCTTTTGTCACTAAAAATACCACTAGGTCCACTATGGCAAATTCGCTCACAGGACGGGAGGATCTAGGAGAAGAAAAGAAATGTAAGGAGAACATTAAAGATGACCAAAAACTTTTTTGTATTTTGATGGGGTTTTTAGTCCTTCATGCCAACAAGGAGACGGGGGGATAGTCTTGATGAATCCTGAAGGTCAAGAGGTATGGGCAAGAGGACAAGAGCTTCCAAGTATCACAACTAACAATGTAGCTGAGTATAATGCTTTGATTCTTGGTTTGGAGGGTTGTCTTCAAAGTCAACTTAAAGAATTGGAAGTAAGAGGAGATTCTCAGCTTATTATAAAGCAAATGCAAGGGCATTACAAGACAAGAAGTCATCATTTGAAGGAGCTTAATCAAAAGGCTATGGCACAATGTAGTCGGTTTGATTTTTGCAAGTTTGTTCGTATAAACAGAAAAGAAAATTAAAGGGCAGATGAGTTAGCTAAAGCCATTGTAGTACCAAACCGGGGGGTGGTTTCTTAGGTAGACATTGGATGGCCAAAACTACAAGATGTTCAGCAATATGTGGAAGAAGGCATGTTTCCTCGAGGGTTAACTCCACAACAAAAGCAGAGATTGGTTACTTTTGGCCATGCCTCCATAAGGGTGTATATGAATGTCACCAATGGAACCTATCAGTTTGAGGATGTTGAAGGCATGGTGATACCCGGATGCACCAATGAGTATCACCTTAAATTCTTCTATGCTCGACCACCTTGAGGGCCAGCAGACCCTCTCTATTACGAGAGAGGATCTGCTCGAGGGGGAAAGATGTGACGCCAAAAATTGATATTTTTAATTTGGCATTGGTATTGTTTTTCTCTATGTTTGATAAGAGTTTGAGTATCAAGTGATGGCCTAGCAGCTCTCACTTATTTTTATTTTCTAAGATATTGTATGGGATTGAGAGGATGAGTGGAATGGATCATTGTAAATACCATAGGTATGAATTATAAATACCTTGGTATGGGGTGAGAGTTATTTGTGTATGGGATATTATTTTCTTCCTATGAGTAGTCTTGGAGCTTCCGCTCCCTCCAGTACATATGAAACCTCTTCTTCTCCCTTGTGTTTATAGTGTTTTGAGTTACATTGGAGTGGAGTCTCACTCTATTGGTAATGAAGGTCACTTCAGGTTCTCTCTCTCTTGAGTGTCTCTTCTCTTTTCTTTCTTTCAAAGCCTTAAAAGTTATTTCTATTCGGTCGCTCACTGTGTACACATGGTCTATCTGTTTCCCGAGAAACCATGCAAACTTCTTCCCCTCTTCTAGGCAAAATCTATGAGGGGTGGATCGTTGATGAAGGTAGAGTCTTGAGCGAGCACCCTACTCAGGCAAAATTAGCATCATGGGTGGAGAGCAGTTTTCATGACAGTTTGACCCCTTGTTAGTGTTTTGCTCATAACTTTCTTCACGATAGTCCGATTTTAATGAAATTTATATCAGCGCGAAGCTCTCTTTAAGCTGCATGTTCATATGTGATTAGATCTTGAATTGGATATGGCTACAAAAAGTTATGAGTCTCTGTGTCTGACAGTATGTTTTCATGATAGTTTTTACCCTGTCTAGTAAACTGTCCATAACTTTTTGGCCGCTTCTCTGTTTCTTACGAAACATATATCAATGCGAAGCTCTCTTTAAGGCGCATGTCTCTATATGCTTAGATCTTGAATCAAATATTGCTGCAAAATGTTATGAGTCTCTGTGTCTAACAGTTTGTTTTCATGATAGTTTTTACTCCCTTCCAATAAACTGTCCATATCTCTTCAACCATCTATCTGTTTTCAACGAAGAATATATCAGCGCGAATCCTATCTCAAGGTGCATCTCTTTACATGTTTGAATATTTGATATCAGTTTGTATTGAAAGTTATAGGCTCTGTGTCTAATGATAGTTTGTAGAGTGTTTTGAGCTAAGTGTAAAGGTGTTTATGAAGGAGGTGCAATGTTTCCTCGGAATCTACCCATCTGACCCAATCAGCCCCTTCAAACTCCTTGATATATATCAGTTCATATCATGTTCAACCGCAAGATCTTCTTTCAACAACGTATCGCTCTTCTCTTTGGCACAGACCGGCTCGCTGAGATTATGGCCTTTGCTGATCCTTTCCTTCTCCCTATGCTTGATTACAACATCACTTGGGATGTTACCATCTTTATTCTCATCTGAGGGAGGAAAGTATGGTGTGGTATCTTGGCATAAAAGCTTCTTTTAATGTCCCATTCTCAATGATAAATATCTTTGTCAGTCAATTTGAAAGCAGTAGGAAGTGAAGAGGTGTGTGAAGTTCCTTGCACTTTCCAATTTGTCTTTGAGGGTCTCCTAGGAAATATTTGCGCATACGAGTTCCTGAACCCGTGTACTCTTTGTGGCAGATGTTACATCTCCACTTTGTGGCAGTTATGAGTCTAACATAGTGAGAACATAGTCTCAGACTTTTGTAAGGTTTAGGCCTTGTTTCTCTAGAGCATGCTCACGTACTCTGTATGCACATACTAATAGATCAATAATGTGCAAAATGGGACTAATGTGCATTCAAAGCATTGTGTCCACCATCTAATATATGTGTGTTCAAATAAGATACCCTGGAGCATGTTTTTTGACTGTTATGCATGAGACTTAGTGAAAAACATGGTCTAATGTGACTTCGACCATGCAAACCATATCTGATAGCCACAATGATTTTCCCACACATCAAGATAGGTGGGATTGACGTGTGTGAAAAGTATGGTGCCCATCAAATATGTGCATGCTGGAGCTTTTTTTTTGGCAAACATGGTATAATTTGATTTCAATCCTGCAAACCATATCTGTTGGTCATGATAATTTGCACATGCCTCCAGATAGGTGTTATTAATACATGTACAAGGTATAGTACTCATCGAATATGTGGCATTTGAATAAGACACCCGAATCATATTTTTTAACTCGTGTGTGAGACTTGGTAAAAAACATCATATAATGTGACTTCAGCCATGAAAACCATATCTGATGGCCACAATACTTCGTACATGCCTAAAGATAGATGGGATTAGATATGTGCATGTTTGAAAAAGACACCCTAGAGTTTGTTTTTAAAACCATTCTTGATGGGCATGATTCTTTCCATTCACCTCAACATAGATGGCTTTAATGGGTGTGCAAAGTATCATGCCCATAGAATATGTGCATGTTCAAATATGACACCACAGATCGTGTTTTTTTAAAATTGTGTAGGACAGTTGGTGAAAAACATGGTATAGTGTGACTTCGACCATGCAAACCATATCCAATGGCAATGATTCTTTGAACGTGCATGCAAATTTTAGTGTCCATCGAATATGTGCACGTTTGAATAAGCCACCCACAAGCATGTTTTTTGACCATTGTGCATTAGACTTGATGAAAAACACGCTCTGGGGTATCTTTTCTAAATGCGCACATATTTGATCGTTACGATACTTTGTACCCACATCAACCCCACTTATATTGAGGAACATGCCAAGTATCATTACCGTTGAATATGGTTTGCATGGTCGAAGTTGGATTATACCATGTTTTTTATCAAGTGTCATGCACAACAGTAAAAAAACATGATCTGAGGTGTCCATTTTGAATGCGCACATATCCAATGGACATGATCCTTTGCACACACATTAAATCCATATATCTTGAGGTGCATGAAAATTATCATGACCATAAGATATAATTCAATGGTCAAAGTCACATTACACCATGTTTTTTACTAGGTCTCATGCACAAGGGTCAAAAAACATAGTCCGGGCTATCTTTTTCGAGCGCGCATATATCTGATGAATAGGATACTCTGCACACATGTCAATACCACCCATTTTGATGCACATGCAAATTATATTTCCATGAGATATGGTTTGCATGATCAATATTGCATTAGACCATGTTTTTCACCAAGTCTTATGCACAACGTTCAAAAAACACACTCCAGGTTGTGTTATTCGAATGCACACATATTCCATGGTGAAGATAATTTACAAATGCATAAAAACCACCTATTGTTTAGATCATACAAAGTACCTCACACATCAAATATGGTTTGCATGGTTGAAGTCACATTATATCATGTCTAGAAGTTTACCAAGTCTCATGAACAACAGTCAAAAAACACACTCCATGGTGTCTTTTTCAAATGTGTGCATATCAGATGGGTGCGATAGTTTGCACCCATATCAATACCCACCTATCCTAAGGTATGTGCAAATTATTGTTCCCATCAGATATGGTTTGTGTAGTTGAAGTTGCATTATACCATGTTTTTGACCAAGTGTCATGCACAACGGCCAAAAAATAAAATCTGTGGTATATTATTCATACACACACATATTCGATGGGCAGAATAACTTACACAAGCATAAAACCATTTATCTTGAGGTTCATGAAAATTATCATGCCCATCAAATATTATTTGCATGTTCAAAGGCACATTATACGATGTTTTTTACCAAGTCTCATGTACAACGGTCAAAAAACATGTTCCGGGATGTGTTTTTTGAATGCAAACATATCCGATGTGCATGATATTTTGAGCAGACATCAATACCGCCTATCATGCTGCATACACTAATTATGGTTTCCATCGAATATTGTTTGTGTGGTCAAAATCGCATTAGACCTTGTTTTTCACCAAGTCTCATGCACAATGGTAAAAAAAAACACTTGGGTGGTGACATTTGAATACACACGTATCTGATTGGCATTATTTTCATGTGCATAAATCCCACTTATCGTGAGTTTCTTGCAAGGTATCATCACCATCGAGTATGGTTTGCATGGTTAAAGTCGCGCCATACCATGCAGAATCATCAGGAGGTCTACATGGGTACCAATTACATCAACAATTTCACCAATCCTCATCATTGTTTGTCATCCTCCATCATCTAGCCAACCAAATGCTTCAAATTTTAAAACTATTCACTAGCTTGGCTAAGGAGGAGCATGCCTAAGAATTGGAAAGACAAACTGTAGTAGGCATCCAAGACCAATTCCATGGAATTGCCGCAGAGGTCGACAAGCATTGATTCGGGATTTCAAATCCAAGCCCAAAGAGTCTCAGTCTTAAGCTGATTTATCATGGTCATCCTATGATAGGAATAGAATGTAGCTATGCTGATAATAACTTGAGAGAAGTTGCTACACTGCACGGCAGCTCGGCCCCAAATAGATGAGAAAGAGGTTGAAGAAGTGCGCATGAACCAAGATCTCCAAGCTCAAGACAAGGTAGTGCAGGATGTGACTTCCAACCTCCACCAGAGCCAAGTACAACTGACAGCCAAGACAATTGACAACAACACTTCAAACTATGGAAATCCTACAGGCCTCCTATGACCACTTAATCTCAGTACATGCTCAGTAGATGGAGGAACTTGCACAAGCTCGACTCACTCTGATCCAAAAAGAAGAAGAGCTCCAGGATTGCTAAGAAAAGCTTGAAGACATGCAACAGTCTTTGGCAACACACACTTTCAGCATTGAGGAGCTCACAAGGGAATGCCAAATATTAAAGGACCAACATGCCACCACTACGGAGGCAGGCATACGGAGGCAGGCACTGGTCAAGCACAAGTCTTAGATCAATGATCAAATACCAATAAATGCAATCCTCAACAAGCATAGGTCACCTTGCAAATGAAAAAGCTTAAGGATGCATATACATACTTCTTTCGTACGTATAAGGAAAAAATGGATGAGATGCATTCCCAAAAGATAGCCATCTCTCCAAGCTTGAACTCCAATTGCCAGTGCAAAATAATGAGGCAATGGAAGACACCACAAATGAAGTCCCACTACAATGCACGACGGTGGTGTACCAAGAGCTTGTGGCCTCTCTACAAGTGGAAGATCATCTCAGAGCACAAGACTTGTTGATCCAATGAAAAAACTCCAACTCAAGATAATATCTGCTCATCCAACATTAAATGGAAACATTCCATAGGAGCAAAAACTCTGTGCAAAATTTGTCAAGACTTGTTTGAAGATTTAATTATTATTTTTTGCATATCCACATATGCCGGGCTTACTACACTTAGGACAGATGCTTTCATCATATATGTATGCCTCATGGGAAGTCCTCCCCTCAGGATCATTGGTCGTTTGTTGCCATTGCTACAAAAGACATCACTATTATCTACAGGGCATGACATAACCAACTTTCCACCCTTCAGCTGATGATCCCATCACACCAACAAAAAAAAGTATCGGAGGATGACATGGCCTATCTCACATCTAAATTACCATATCTAACCACTCTCTATGCCAATTCATAACCGCACCTACCCTTGCTTCTACCACCCTCTTAACCTTCTCTGAGCTTTAGCCAAATATCTACTCCCTTCATTGTCTCTTTGCTCATGTTTCTCACCACTTCAACTACCCCAACAGCCGCAAACTTACTAGCCCCTCATACCTGACTTCTTCCCTTTCCTTACTAATCCTACCCCCGAGGATTACCAAGCTGCTCAAACCATTTGCCTGATTCTTTGCTCCCTCCTCTTCGATTCCCCTCCTACAACTAACACTCTTCCATATTACTTCCCCATGGTCCTAGATTCTCTCCATGCCCCGCCATCACCTGTGACACTATTTGTGCTGCCATCAGCAGAAATGGACCCAATCGCCTATAAAGTTTGTCTGGCACCATCCCCCCCCACCCCGCCCATGTAGATATACACAAATCACAGTTTTTCGAAGGACTGCAAAAGTCAAAATCCTCCAATAACAACCTGTATAGATGGTCATTACATCAATGAGTGATGGGCTGAGCAAGTTGGGATGAACATAGGAGGAGGCAACCCAGCATTATTGAGAAGGGTGGATGCTCGGGCAGGTGGTCTGAATGGAGCAGTTTAGTACGTGCTTGGCCTATGGGGGTCTCCTAGAATTATGATTAGGGATGCACCTCTAGGCTCTAGGCAGGCTTGTGGAAGAATGTGGGAGGAGAAGACAAATGAAAGTGACAACATCAAGGTGGTTAATGAAAGCCGGCTAACGTTTGCGTACTCCCCTCCTCACCTTGTGCTCCTCCAAGTCCCTCCTTGGCCAAGGCCATATCAACCCCATGATGCAGCTCGCCAAGAACCTTGCCGGTCATGGAGTCTCCATCTCCTTAATCACCCTCGATTACTACATCTCTCGTATTTCACGATCCCAACACGCCCATTCCTCCCCCTCGCTCCAGGGCATCCGTTTGATTGGCGTCCCCGACGATGTGCCAAAGGACTGCAACTTGGATCTCACCGGTCCTTACCTTGCACCCGCCCTCGGAAGCTAGGCGGTGCTTTGGAAAAAGTCCTGCAGGATCTCCTCCCCATCACTTGCGTCATCGGTGATTGCTTCTTACCAAGCGTGCGAGACGTTGCCAACAAACTCAACCTCCCTCGAATCCTGCTGTGGCCACAGTCTGCTACCAGTTTTACCATCCATTACCATTCCGACGACATCATTGAAAACGGTTTGATCCACTCGAACGCACCGGTATCGCCTTGTGATTTCATCTTCTGGAATCTGCAGGCTATATTTCTCCGTAAATTGTCGTTTAGTAGATGATTGTTGGGTCCTCGTGTGTTATGTGCAGTGAATGCTTTCAGTTGCCTTGCTGGTGTTTCACCGATGCACCCTGCTTATCTCCCGTTCGGAAATCCCATTGGCGTCAAGGGATTGCAGTGGATCAAATCCATGATCGCCTAACAGTTGGGCAATCTCGATGAAGTTTTCCGGGTGATTGGAAACACCGTTGAAGAGCTGGAGCCTCAAGTCTGCAAAGCAATTCCGAAATTCCAGCCCATGGGCCCTTAGATACCCTCTGCCTTCCTAGGCGAAGAAGATTCTTATGATATTAGAACCTGGAACGAGTTTCTGGAAGGAACAGGACAGCACTGAATGGTTGGACATGCAACCACATTCGTCAGTTTTGTACGTTTCCTTCAGAAGCACGACGAAATTCTCGATTGCACAGATTGAAGAGATCGCCTTCGACCTCCTCGCTAGCAAACATCGTTTTCTCTACGACCGGATTCACTCATTGAGGATGTAACAAACGTCCTGGAAACCTTACCGGAAAACAGCAAGGTCAACTTATCAGCTGGGCACCTCAAGCTTTGGTGCTCGCACATCCAGCAGTTTGTGGATTTTGGTCGCACTGTGATTGGAACTCGACCTTGGAGAGCATTTGCACGGGGGTGCCATTGTTGGGGTGGCCACAGATGTTCGATCAGACAACCAACTGCTGGATGGCGGCCAATGAATGGAAGATAGGGGTCGAGATGAAGACGGACGAGGATAACAAGACAGACAGAGGGGAGGTGGAGAGAGCAGTGAGGCTGCTGATGGAGGGGGAAGGTGCAGAGGAGATGAGGAAAAGAGTTGCAAAACTGAGAGATGCAGCCAGAAAGGCCATTAAGGATGGCATGGAGAACTCTCAAAGCGCTTTCTGCTCTTGGTAGAGGACCTCTTTCGAAGATCTCAAGACCAATCAATGCATAAGCGAGTACTTTAACAAAAACAGCCCAGCAGTTTTGGCCTGCCTTAGAAGGGTAGCCTTAGCAATGGTTCTACTTTGGAAAAGCTAAAATAGGGGAGTTTTTAAACAAGTAGGGGAGTTTTTAAATTTTATAAATTCTGATTTTTCTCATTGGCCTTTGTTAAAGATGTCAGCCCAATAAATGGGGCAATTATGCACAACTAACGATTTTGGGTCTCTCTCTCTCTCCTTCCCCCACTCCACCACTAGTCTCTCTTTTTCTCTCTCTCTTAGCTGCCCTCACTCCAGTCCATAGGCCCCCCTCCCTTCACCTCCCCATTTATTTTGGGCGGGCCTATATATGAAGCCTTAAGTAAAGCCGATGGGAATTTCAAAAGCTCATTTTTAAAGGGATTCCAACCGTGTGGAGCCACACCAATGCTTCAAATACTCTCTCTCTTTCTCTCTCTCTCATTGCTAATTTCTTCCCTCTCTCTCTCTCTTTCTCCCTCTCTCCCCCTCTCTCTCTCTTTCTTTTTCTCTCCCTCTCTCTCTCTCTCTCACTCTCAGCTTTCTGCCGATTGTTTCTCCCCCTTCCTCTCCTTCTCTCTTCTTCTTCTTCTTCTTCTTCTTCTTCTTCTTCTTCTTGTTCTCTCTCTCAGCTTCCAAGGCAGGCCTTTTGAATGTATTCAACTTGTTTCACTTGTTTTAAAAACATAAGTCACACATTTTATGTTGTCACGATGGTCGCGAGGGAAGTTGCATGGTGGGTGGAGTCAACCATCTCCAAAGCCCAGCTGATGGCTCACGTCTATCTTGGATCACACTAGCATCTCGCGCTCATGCATGATACCTCATGGCTCACTTCTAAGTTATCAGTAGGCTGGCCATATCTACAGGCATCATTGATGCTCACGATGTGGGAATTTTGTAACAAAGGGGTCTTCCAACTTAAAGTATCTGTGGGCTTCAGAGAAACTACCATTCTAGCTGTGAAAAGTATTCTATAGGATTTGACTTGGATTATTAACCTCAACAATCCCTTGGTCAATCATTGGGTCTCTTAAGGTTGGGGTTTTGCCTACCTGAAAGGTAGGTCTTGGATTCACTCCTTGCTACATGCAGCATTAGGTGAAGCATGCTTTGTATTAGGTCTTTTTGTGCTCGGCTTGAGCACCCCCAATAATAAATTTGGCATGTTTTTTAAAAAAGACAACATAAGTTCTTTAGCCTGAAGAGTATTGCCAATGCAAAAGATCATTCAGAGGAGTGCAACAAAGACAATAGTGAATCTTACTTACTTAAATCTTACATACATAATGGCTCATCTTACTTCTAAAATCTGTCTCAATCTACAACTCCCATGAGCATGATTCGAAAGCCAACAACTTTGGCCCAATCCCCTTTTTACACATTTTTCACTCACACAAGGGCATCATATAAAGGGGTCCGCTAATATGTGCAGATGTTTGAAACGTACTTCAAATAATCATCAAGCTGACTTTCTAAATCATTAGTTAGTAGACATGGACACTCTGTCTTAACTTCATTATTTGTCTTTTAATCATTACTTAGTAGACATGCACACTCTGTCTTAACTTCATTATTTGAGTGTTTCTTAATCATTAGCTAGTAGACATGCACACTCTGTCTTAACTTCATTATTTGTCTTTTAGCTTGTATGGTGCCAACTTTATTAAAAGTATAAGGAGGGTCTCCACGCATGTCCTCACATAAATTTAATGGTCCATCCCTTGTTTCGTCTCTCTCCTCTCCTCTTTTCACTCATCTACATCTCCCCACTTCACTTTCCATTTTCTATTTCCCTCTCCTTCCAATTTACACTTTCCATTTTCTATTTCCCTCTCCTTACAATTTACATTTAGAAGTTATTGGAAATTGTTATTGTAATATTTATTGGAGCTACTTCACATGGTTGTGTCACCGTTATAGTATATTTTTGTTAAGCATTTAATTAACGGTAACTCATAATGATCCATCCCCTGTTTCACCTCTCTCCTCTACTCTTTTCACTCATCTACCTTTCCCCACTTCACTTGCCATTTTCTCTTTCTCTCTCCTTCCAATTCACACTTTAATTTTCCCTTTAGAAGTTATTGCAAAATTTTATTATAATATTTATTAGAGTTACCTTACATGGTTGTGTCACTGTTATAGTATATTGTTGTTAAACATTTAATTAATGGTAACTCAACAAGTCTTACATTTATTAAAAGTAGAGCCATAGTGGTTTGCAACCTTATGAGTATAAAAATGCCTTGCCTAAAAGCAATTCTCATGGAATTTTAAAAATTCAATTGATTAATGTAAGGTGCATAGTTACATATTGGGCAATCATGACCAAAATACTATATAAGCTACCATAACTAAACCTAATGTAACTTAACTAGCTAACATACCTTAAAAGGGGAGGAAAGGGAGGCGATGGGCAAAGGGAAGGGTCGGCTTAGAGAGGCGATGGGAAGCAAGGGACAATGGAGTGCTATGGCGAGAAGAAGAGGAGGGGGAGTAGGGGGGTAAGGGAGAGGCGAGGACATGGGGAGGGGGAAGGGAGGCAAGGACAGGGGAAACAACAGAGGAGCAGAGAGGGGCAAGGGGAGGGTTAAGGCAAGAAGAAGGGGATGACTAAGGCAAGGAGATTGGTTGAGAGGAGATGGGCATGTGGCAGAGCGACATGGAAGGCTAGGAGAGGCTGAGGGGAAATGGCAGGGTAAGGGAGAGGTATGGAGATGAGTGAGTGAAACAGCAGGATAGGGAGCACAGACAAGGGGGTAGGTCAACTCTATGGCTATACGGCAACTGATATGGATGGGTACAGCTGTATGGAGTGAACAGGCAGATGGTCTAATAACGATCGATTTGTAGGTATAGCACTGTACAGTATGGACCTGTATAGGCGAGGGTACACATGGTATGGAATGGTACAGTAGTGCAACGAGCTCACTATGTACAAGCAAGATGTACAGCAAGTCAAGACGGTACTATACGGACGAGCCCCAACTTTATGGAGCAGGTAGATAGGTATGTACATTACAGACTGTATGATAGAATGATTAGGTAGTTCAATGAAAGGGGGGTCTAGGCCCAGGAAGGAAGCCTATAAGTGCATGGGTGCTAAGCCAATCTATAGAATTAGAGAGAAGGTCCTCGTTTACAAAGGCCGCAACTTGCTTACCTCTTGCAGAACCTTGACTCTCACCAAGAGAAGTCTTTTTCTCAGCAGTGCACTTTCTTCCTTCAGACGGGTTGCTGGCGGCGGGGGCCTATGGATCTTCCTTTTCGGTCTTGCAGTGAAGTTTCCTTGCGCTTCTTTCAACCACTTCACGAAGTCCACATCCTTCATCGATTCTTGGTTCTCTTTGCTTGTTTGAGGATGGTCCTGCACTTGACCCATCTTTGGTAATGCAGCTTCCATCACTAGACTCTCCACCATCGCTGGCTCTTTCTTTACTTCTTTCACTTCGAACATAGTCTTGAGCTCGCTATTGGTTCTCTCTGGCTCCCTACTGGCTTGCTTTGGTATTGGCGACTCGTTCAGTGCCTTTGGACTTAGCCCATGTTGGTATTCCATCAGGGTAGGCAAAGCAAGAAGAAGAGTCCTTTCTCTCATGGGTACTCTTCACTAAGAGGGGTGTTAAAGATGCCATGATGAAGCTTCATAATGGCTAAGCGAGAGATCATGAGGGACGATGCACTAAATTCATTGCATATGGGATTAACATCCAGCCCTGATCCTAGCAAAGCTCTTTAATGAAGTTGTTTGCCTTGGCTTCCCATGTACCTAGACTCTCAATACCATTTCACACATTCACAAGGCAAAGGACCCTATGAGCTAGGAGCCCGAAGAACTACAGGACCCTTATGATCAGGCATGTCATGTCCAATATTTATGCATCAGTGCTTCAATCGATTCACAGGGATACAAAGCATAGAGCAAGGGAGGCAGGCCATTCGGATAGAATCTCAGGAACATGGATCACATTCTCACACTCAGGTTATCATTGAGGAGGAGAAAGTATGGTGCCCATCTGATATGCGTTTCATGGTCGATCACACATTAAACACAATTTCCCCCCGAATGTGATGCACATTTGTAAAAAAATATGCTACTAGGTGTGATATCCAAACAAGTACTTATCGAATGGGCATGCCTATTTGCATGCAACTCAATACTGCCTAGGTTGAGGTGTGTTCAAAGTATTGTGCCCATCGAATATTCTTTGCATGGTCGATTTAGCATTAAACACTGTTTTTCCTCAGTGTCATGCACAACCGTTAAAAAACATACTCCTAGGTGTGTTATTTGAATAGTACTTATCGGATGGGTGCACCACTTTGCACAGGCCTCAATACCACCTACATTGAGGCTCATGAAAAGTATCTTTTCCATTAGATATGATTTGCATGGTTGATCATGCATTATACACCGTTTTCCCCCTAGTGGTATGTACAACTATCAAAAAACACGCTCCCAGGTGTGTTATCCGAACAAGTACGTATCGACTAGGGTGGGATGGGGAAATGTGTGATTTTGGGAAATGGGGGGAGCATGGGCGCGGTGGAAATGTGGGATGGGAGTAGTAGCAATGGGGGAGAAATGGATGGGGGGGAGGACCA
Source organism: Dipteris shenzhenensis (assembly GCF_047967505.1). Taxonomy (NCBI): domain Eukaryota; kingdom Viridiplantae; phylum Streptophyta; class Polypodiopsida; order Gleicheniales; family Dipteridaceae; genus Dipteris; species Dipteris shenzhenensis. Next base: position 27,109,316 of record NC_141600.1, read on the forward strand.
AATGGGGAGCCAATAGGGGAGGTGTTACGGCCTCTTCTAACGCGAGGGCTTTTTCCTCATTTTCCACCCAACCACGGACTCATGTGAGCTCCCTCTTGCTTCCGTGAACCCTCTATCGAGTTCCATCCCCCTACTTACCATGTGGAGCTCTCTTTCTAGAATCCTCCCCCTTGCTCAATACCTCCCAAGTGGCCAACCCTCATGGTGCCATGTGTCCAAGTGGACCTTACCATTAAACCCCTCTTTAGGTTCAACTAATGCACCTTTCCATTAATTGCCTAGGCCTAGCATTTCCCCCTAGACCCTAGCCCTCATTAGCCACACAGGTAAGTATTGTCAAGCCCTCATGGTTTCCCCGTTACACCGATGTCACAGTACTACAGTTGACGTAACATTCCCTCCCCCTTAAGAATTTTTTACGTCCTCGAAAACAAAATTGGGAAACCTCCTCTGGAGATTGCTTACCTTTTCCCATGTTGAACTCTCTTCAGATCTATCTTTCCACTTAATCAGACACTCTTTCCATATAGTATGTCGCGTTCTTTTTTCTTGTGTATCTAAAATTCTTTTTGGTTCATGTGGTAAAGATACGAGTTCAATAAGTTCAACTAGGACTTCATTTCCAATGAGATTATCATCATCTCCTAATTTTCTTTTTAGCCTACTAACATGAAAAATTGGATGTACTCGGGGCTTTATTTCTAGCTGGTTTATTTTTAGGATAGTTCCAAGCAGCATGGTCTTTGCCCAGACATTTGAAGCAAAGATTTTCTTGCTTGGCCCTTTCATAATCCTCTTTTTTCAAGAGAGGATAATTTTGTGTTTGAGGTTTCTTAGGTGGTGCCTGAGGAACCTCCTTCTTAAAGTGCCCCTTCCTTTTCAAATTGGAAAATTTATTGAACTTTGGAACAAAAGTTGTTTGCTGCGAAGTTCCAATTTTGAATTTTCCCGTCGTATCATCATATATTTGGGCATACTTAATAGCTTGCTCAAAGGTTTTTGGAGAATTTCTTTTCACCTCGACCTTATAAGTGTCTTTGAGACCTCTCACGAAACCCCTTATCTTTTGGAATTCATCAATTCCCTTCAGCTTAAGGACTGCCTCCCTATAATTTGCTATGTACTGGACTAGAGTGTTTTTACCCATAGCGCAAATGTCCCAAGCCTCCCATGCTATTTCTAATTCATTTTCTGGTAAAAAATCTTTTAGGAAGGCTTGTTCAAACTCAATCCAATATCTAGGAATTTTATCACTCTCCCTGAGGCTCATCTACCATTTATAGGCTTTATTTCCAAGGGAAAGACTTGCTTCCACAACTTGATTTCCAAGAGGTGTATTCCTGAGTCGATGAAAGTCTTGCCATTTTTGCAAGAACGTATTAATCGCATTTTTATTACACTCCTTTTCTTCCCCATTGAAAATTGGCGGCTTTAAGTCCTTAAGGATGTTCGAGGTTTCTCTAAGTCGAGAGGTAGACCTCTCAACTTGATTAGGAGTAATCGGTGATTTTTCAGTAATAGATACCGATTGAGAATCGGCTATCTTAGTTATAGCTTCAGCTAGGGTTTTTAATGTTTCACTGATAACCCCTAACTGTGTTTCTATATTTTGCGTTCGAGTTTCAAGTTTAGTGAATTCCGCATATGGAATTCCATAATCACCATTATCAATATCCTCCATTTGTACATTATCCTCTTGAGTTTCAGTTTGTACCTCCTCATGTATTTCCTCTCCAACTATTGCTTTTCTCTTTCTAGCCCTTTCCTTGACCTCTCTAATCCTACCATCCCTTTCTGGAGTTGTCATTTTAACGACGTATATTTTCCAAAAATTAAAAAGCAAAGCACTTTATGTCAGAGAGAAAAATATGAATGCCCACTTCCATTTGTTCGATGGTCTTGAATTTGTCTTTGAAGCTGACGCATCCTCTCACGCTTTAGATTCTTGATCTCTCTTCTCGATCCCGCTCTTCTTGCTTCCCTCGATCCCGAATGTCTCGATTCGATTGTAAATCCTTTGCTTGAAATCGGCGAGGCTAAGGAGATTGGGAAGGGGGTAGAAAATGTTTTGATGATGTGGTTTTTTCTAAGGTCTTATAGACCTTAGATGATGTGGCTTTTCACAAAGCTTCTATGCAGTCCGCAAGTCGACCAACGAACGTAAGTGTCGAATCGCCTTTCTTGCAAAGTCCGTAAGTCCTCTCTATTCCTCCTCTGTTGACAACGGCCGTAAGGTAGCCTTGAAAATACAAAAATTTAAACTCGCAACTTTCTTGCAGTCCCGTTTGACGCAGTTGTGGTTGGCTTCTAGAATCTCCACATATTTAATTTATCAGGGGAAGCGTGTGTATCGTTGCAAGCCGAGGGAACTACGTTGGAGTTGTGATGGAGCTCGGGGGAGAGGCAGGAGCAAAGTTGGAGGAGCTCATCGGATTGCATAGCAGCAGGCTGCATCATTCAGTGCTGCACGGACGGCACAATTCGGTCCTCTTGCAACTTTTCATTGTTGTGAGCTCCTTTCTTGCACAGCAGGCATGCAGCATGGAACTCCCCCGTTGCGGGTTGCTGCTGTGCACGGTTTTCCAAATTCTATCATTGCAGGCATTTGTTACGCCATTAAATTACTACTGCGCCATTGTTCTGGGCTGTTGCTACTTCAAAGTCCATTGTGGGTTGCACGACTTCAATTGAGCATTAAAGTCCTTCCTAATGCTCATGGCAGTGAGTCTCATCTCCTTCATTTTCACCTTCCCATAACTCTCGTCCCCTTCGCTCTGATACCAATGTTATGGCCTCTTCTAACTCGAGGGCTTTTTCCTGATTTTCCACCGAACTGCGGACTCCCATGAGCTCCCTCTTGCTTCCGTGAACCCTCTATTGAGTTCCATCCCCCTACTTACCATGTGGAGCTCTCTTTCTAGAATCCTCCCCCTTGCTCAATACCTCCCAAGTGGGCAACCCTCATGGTGCCATGTGTCCAAGTGGACCTTACCATTAAACCCCTCTTTAGGTTCAACTAATGCACCTTTCCATTAATTGCCTAGGCCTAGGATTTCCCCCTAGACCCTAGCCCTCATTAGCCACACGAGTAAGTATTGTCAAGCCCTCATGGTTTCCCCGTTACACTGATGTCACGGTATTACAATTGACGTAACAGGAGGAGGAGCGAAACCCTAGTTTTTCTTATATATACTCTTCCTTACCTTCATTTATTCTCCCCTCATTTCATTGAAGCAAGGAAGAGCAAGAAAGAGCAACAAACCTTTTTCCAGGTACTTGTCAATTTTTTTAAATTAGTTTCTTATCTAAGTTTGGAGATTTGTTTTAATTTGAAGAGAGAGAAAGAAAGAAAGAAAGAGAGGATAGAAGAGAGAGAAAGAAGAGAGAGGAATCAGAGAGAGAGAATTAAAGAAGGAGAGGAGCCTTGGGGGCCATGGCCTCTAGGAGGACGGAAGTAGGAGAAGGAGAAGGGAGAAGGCAGTGATGGGGAGGGGAGGGGAGGCGGTTGCAGGGGTAAGGGTAGTAGGGTGGGGGGAAAGGGGGGCGGTGGCGATGGCAAGGGGGAGGGGAGGGGGCGGTGGGATGGGGGGGAGGCTACGGGGAGGGGATGCAACATCAGTAGTGGGGACGGGAGGGGACATGGGGAGGCGAGGGGTAGGGGAGAAGATGGGAGGTGGACGGGTAGTGGCAGGGGAGGTAAAGGGGAGGAGGGGAGGCCGCAATAGGGGGGGAGGTAGCGCAGCGGTGGAGGGGAGGGGAGGCGGAGGGGTAGGCGAGAGGTGAGGACTCGGAGGGGAGGCAGCAAGTCCCTAGGGGCAAACGGGAGAGTAAGGGAGGCGAGGTAGCGGGGCGGCAGGAGGGGACAAGTAGGGGAGGTGAGGCGGTGGTGCAGTGAGAGGGGACAGGTAGGGGTGGAGGGGAGGGTAGGGGAGGTGAGTCGGCAGGGTGGCAAGAGAGGACGCGGAGGGGAGGCAAGGCAGCGTAGTGGTGGGAGGGGATGGGTAGGGGAGGCGACACGACCGGAGGGGAAGGGAGGGGAGGTGACCAAATGGGACAGGTAGGCACGGATGGGAGGGTAGGGGAGGTGAGGTAGCGAGATGGTGGGAGGGGCAGGTAGGGGAGGTGAGGTGATGGGGCAGGATGGGTAGGGGGCATAGGGGACGAGTAGGGACACAGAGGTGATGATGCAGCAGGAGGGGAGGGAGAGGGGTAGGGGAGGGGAGGCGATGCGGCGGGGTGGCAGGAGGGGATGCGTAGGGGAGGCAAGGTGGTGTGCACGAAAGGTAGGTATTCGTCGCTATATAGCGACGGAACAGAGGAAAGCGTCGCTAATTAAAAACGTCGCTATATAGCGACGGAACAGAGGAAAGCGTCGCTATATAGCGACACTTACTATCACTTTTTTTATGTGGCATCAAGAGAAGCTCAAACATGCTATTTTATAACTGTTAATATGTCCTCTTCATGCTTATGTTGTGATTTTATAAGTGTAGATGGAAGGGACAAGTGGAAGCTCATCCGATGATGCACCAACGCCCGGGAGCACGAAGTGGCTTACGGAGAGGTTATACTATCATTGCACTCATTGCAAGCGAGAAGTACAACATCAACGTCGTATTATCATGCGCCACTTGCGGATGTATGGGGAGGAGCCAGAACCAGTACCCCCCGTTGGTGTTGCACATGTTGATGGATCATCGGTAAGTCAAAGCTATTTAAGTTTGCAATCTTATTGTATACCAGGAAATAGAAGATCTTATATTTACACGAAATCTTAAAACAGGATGAGAAGGGTGACGAGGGTACACATATACCTTCTCACTTTCAGCAAGACTATAGTCTCCCGGATGATGATGAGGGTATGTTCGACATGATGGATTCCATTTTTAGGGGCACTACATCCCACGTACACATGATGTCAAAGTCTGAGGTCAAAATGCGAGAGTTGCAATCAACACAATTGTACGAGGGTGCAAGGATGTCTAAACTACGTGCTTGTCTCTCAATCTTGAATCTACAAGTACAGTATGGGTGGTCGGATACAAGTGTCTCGGCCTTAATGAGGTTAGCCCTTGCATTAATTTGACTCATTATTTGGATATTGTTTGTTTTGAGAATCATCATTTGGATAGTGTCTTTGTCATAGGTTGCTCCAGAAGATGTTGCCTGCACCAAATACCATGCCCGCATCAAGAGATGAAGCGAAAAAGATGCTAACAATGGTGGGTATGGATTATGATACCATCCATGCTTGCCGTAATGATTGTATTCTCTTTCTCGTGAGCATGGATATTTGGCTAGTTGTCCAAAGTGTGGGAAACAACGATATAGAGATGACTTGCAGGGTGAGCGGATACCGGTAAAGGTCTTAATACACTTTCCCTTATTGCAAGAATACAACACATGTTTCGATGCAAATCCATAGCGGAGTTGATGACATGGCATGCATCTCATCGGTCCACTGATCACACATTGAGGATTCCCGCAGATTGTGCATCTTGGAAGCACATAGATAATCAGTGGCCAGACTTTGCAAGGGAGCCACCCAACTTACATCTTGGGCTAGCCATGGACGGCGTGAATCTTTTCGGGTTACGCTCGACATCTTGGTCGACATGGCCCATAGTCGTGGTGAATTACAATATCCCACCATGGCTAACAATGAAAAAGGGACACCTCATGCTTGCACTACTTGTGCCAGGAAAGTACAAGGCAAAAACATGGACGTGTACATGGCACCTTTAGTAGAGGAGTTACAGATATTATGGAGAGGGGTGCAGGTCTTTGATATTTCCAGAGCTCCTAGACATACCAATGATATTTTGGTCAAGGGTATCTTGATGTGGACCATGCATGACTACCCAAGATATGGAGAGTGTGCAGGTACGTGGTTGTGTCTTTACATGTACAATGAGGGATTATGCTTTTTTTACTCTCTTTTGCATGCATGTCTTGTACTAACACATTCATGCACGTGTGCAGGACTTATTACAAGTGGGTACCATCTTGTCCTGTTTGTGGACCGGCTCTGAAATCGCTTGCACGCTACTCCAAACATATGAGGAAAAATGTTTATGAAGGTCATGCTCGATACCTTCTGCTCGACCATCTCGCACGTGGAGGTCAGCTTGATCCACCACCATCATATTTGAAGGCAAGTGATTGGATTCAAGCTTGGAGGGCAAATGGAGAGGAACCTCCTCCTGGTGTGAAGAGGCTATCGATCTTTCACGAGCTTCCTTATTGGGGTCAGTTACAAATCAATCATCTCTTGGATCCCATGCATATCTTCAAGAATGTGGGGGCTACTATTTGGGCACACTTGGTTGGTTCCAAGGACTCGAGAGGAGTGCGAGAAGACTTGCGTGCTATGAATAGGATGTCTTGTTTGTGGCCCCAAGTGCATGCTTCGGGAAAAGTTGTCCTCCCGAAAGCAACGTGGATCCTCTCTACGAGGGAGGAGGCAGCGGTCAAGGCAGACATTGCCTCTTTTCAAACACCGACAGGGTACATGCGTTGCTTGAAAGGAGCATTTTCAAAGGACAATAAGCTTAGTGGCCTCAAGTCCCATGATTGGCACAAGATCTTACAGGTATTCTAAGTAGAATTAGTGTACCGATAATAGTGATGCGTTAGCGTAATTATTATTATGTTATATTGTTGACATGACTTCATTGTTGCTTTGATAGTTCATCCTCCCAATTACAATAAAAGGGTGCTTACAAGAAGATGTTAGAAATGCTATATTCAAGATCTGTGGTATTGTGAGGTATGCTTACTATCAAATAGCATTATGTATTTTCTTCATGGACATGTGAAATAGGTGGATATCTCAAATATCTTACATATGCATGGACATGTGAAATGGTGGATATCTCAAAAAGAGATCTCTATATCAAGCATCGAGAAGGCTAGGGTGGAATCCATCGAAGCCGTATGCTTGCTTGAGAAGCACTTTCCCTCGAGCATTATGACAACTCAAGTCCACTTGCTTGTGCACATAGTTGATGAGGTGGCTATAGCAGGTACCGTTCATAGTCGATGGATGTTTTTTCTCGAGCGGTTTATGAAAACTTTAAAGGGGTTTGTAAGACAAAGAGCAAGACCGGAAGCAAGCATGGCAGAGGGATGGCTTGTGCAAGAGTCATTAGTATATATCACAGAGTTTCTTGCATCCATGGATCCTGATATGCCGCAAGCTTGGCACAACAAGGATGATGATCGCATTGTTGGCGAGGTTCCCTAAGGAAAAGGGATTGAAAGAAAGATGAGCGAAGAGCAAATGGAGAAATTCAATAAGTTTTGTATCCTCAATAGCCCTGAGATGCAGAAGTGGATTGAGAGATATGAAGTGGCCAAAGTAGAAAGAATAAATGTAAGGACAAGATTCAGAGTAATGTACAGGCGATCACATCCATATCCACGAGATCTAGCTCTTCTCCCTACTCACATGTCACTTGATTGGCTACAACTGGCTCTACGTAAAGCCGAACGTGATGGAGAGACAATAAACGAGCGTGAGCGAGAGTTATCATCTGGATGTATGGTGCATGTAAGTTTCTTATCTCTTGACGTAATTAAGTAATTATTTGTGGCAATATATGCTATAAAATAGGTGCATCTTCATTGTTTTAATGATGCTCTTTTACAGTACAAAAAGTACAGTGCATTATGGTCATATGGACGACATTTTCACGTGGAATGCATCGATTCAAAGAGAGTCACGTTGGATGGACAAAAGTAGTAGAGCCTAACTCGCCTTCACAGCCACCCTCATCCACGTTTAAAACACCCGAACAACGCAATCACAAGGCAAAAGGCATTCATTCAACATTCTTCTCTCTATAGTCCTCCTGATACAACTCACACTTGGATACATTTTCTCCAGAACCAGACAACCTCAAACAAAAACCCAGTGGACCACATAGCCCATCACAAGCTCCTACTGATGACTGGGCTTAAGCTCACAAAGCATTCGGATTCATACTGCATCCAATCCCACAACTCACCGAGCAATCACCCACAAAGTGACCACAGTCATAAATCTTTTATATCTCCTCAAAGATCATCAACAAGCACTAATAATGATGCAGCCCGCCATTCCTTGCTCATCTCTACCTTCAAGTTAAAATAGCTACCTCGGCTATTCTCTTGCTCACTCTATGCCCACCTCATGCAATGAAATCTCTTTGTAGCTTCTCTATTCACGGTGTACACTAGTCACCCATGATTCTTCAGCTCACACAGAAGAGGTCGCAACCAAACAAACTAGTAGCATCCTAGTGAAGGCAACAGTCGACCTCACCCTCAACCTTAGAGCTCGCCATAACATCCCTCTTCCTCTAACAAGAATCCACACGCATAGTTGAGACCACGGCTTCTCCTACCCACAGTTGCACGTTCAAACAACGGCCACCCTACTTTCAAATAACCTTGCTCAACCAACTACAACAGATCATCATCTCTAGGAACCTCCAACGCTAAGGTCTTCTCAGCATCACCTGGCATCTGCTTAGCCATAGCCTTTCTACAGTCAGCCTTGAAGTGAGCATGTACCTCGAAATATAGTCAGCCCCTGTCGTTCTCCCACCCTTCACCATCCAGTTATGGAAGGAACTCCTCCTATTGCGAGCTCCCACACCCCTCCTCTTCCAAGACCTTCCATCCGTAAACCAGTTCTCGGCTTCTCCTATCGATGGCAATCTCCATTCACGATCCCCTTTCTATCTGCGACGGCCTTCTTCTCCTAGAGTCTTCCTTTTGCTTCTAGTGTCGCCTTCATCGAGAAGAGCCTCTACTGCTCCACGAAGCACCCGCATCCGCCTTAGCCTCTCCTTGTTCACGTATATTCCTCGCTTCCCTCCAGAACCATGCTTTCGCGATTCCTCACAGTCTTCATCGACTGCTCTCAGAACTCCCACACCTGTTACTTCCAGTCCATGCCCGCTCCTCGACTTCTGCTTCTTCCTCGAGCTCTCGTCCTCGCCACTATTGGCTGCTGTCCTCTCATCTCCTTTTACGAACCCATTAATGGCTCAGCCACTCCATCAACAGAAGCAAACTTCTGCGCTTGCCTCCTTTTGCACAGATAGCTCTCGCCTTCAACGAACTCGCGTTGCCTGTGGTCCAAAATCCTCCAGCTCACAGAGCTTACAAAGCTCCCCGCTTATGGCTCTCCTCCTCCTCGCTTGTTACGTGAAGATGGCCAGCAAGCCTTCCATAGCGAAGCGCCACCTCCAAAATCCCGTCGCCTTTTCCTTCATGTAAGCATGGCAGCTTCACAGCTACTCCTAATCCTGGAGCTCCTAGCAAAGCAACAGCCCCGTCGCTTCTGAGCTCCTCTCTTCCATATCCGCGTCGCCTTACTCCTCTCTCTCCCACTCACAGAGCTTACAATGCTCCCGTATCCTCCCTCCGGTGCTCTCCTTGTCGTCTAAGATCCTCCGGGTGTCCACCACCCTTCACGAACTCACAGGCTCCCTCCTGTGGTCGTTGCAACCCCCTCGACAAGCAGCAGCCCCTCCTCACGTAGCTCCTCCATGGATACCTTTTTTGATTATAGCCACGTCAGCTTTTACTTTTTCACCACTCTCCCACTCTTGCCTTCAAATTATACCAAGGCAATTAGTGCCTATACTCAACCTTAGGCACTCCACCTTTGCACATATCCTGCTAACCAGCATGTAGTACTCAGTTCCCCACAGACTATCACACAACTATGAAGAGTACATGTCATCCCACAACAAAACCCCGTCACACTGCTCTGGATTAGCTTGGTGCTCCTTCACTGCACTTCATTATCTCCCAGAGTCCCTGTAGAAGTGTCTTCCATCTCAGGACAATATATCATCAGTGTGGAGTCCTTCATGAGAGTATCCATAGCTCATTTCCACAACCAACTAGCTATATACATAGTTATGCACTCACCCAGCAACATGCAACAAGTGAAAAATATTTTTCCTTTTTTATCCACACATCTCTAGCAACCCCTTCTCTTCTGCTGTGACATTCATGTCCAGCAGCTAAAGAAAAAAACATCAGCAAACCACCTGGATCAAAAACAAAGCAAGCTTGTGCGCTATGCCTCTGCTTTCCTCCTCCCGGATCAAAAGGATAACTTTGAACCCTCCACTGCCAGATATGCATAATCCACCATCCTCCTGGATCAAATGGAATCATTAGCACACCAATTTGATGTAGCCACCAGCTCCTTCCATGTATCCTCATCTTCATTAAGCCTCCAGGATCCCATATCTTATCCTGCCAAGATATTACACCACTCCATTGGCTATTAGCTATCACACTTGTATCATGAGTCTTTCTCAGCTTCACATCAGCCACATCTTTTGAGGTTACAACCTCACACACAGATCTCACAGGCACAACCAGCTCATAATCTATGATTAGGGACTTCTCAGCATACCCTATTGTCTCAACCTTCGAAGCTGCAAAACTTAACCCATCACATGAATTATCAAGATCACCCAGGAGCAAACAAACATCTCTTCCACCTGAAGAATGCTTAAACATACCAGCATACTCTTTCTTGTCATTGCCAACCACACATGCAAAATCCATGAGGGTATCATCAAGTAAAGCATCTAGCTGATCATCAACCACACTATCACTGCCATCTATCTCAACATGCATACTGGTGTTTTCATTCTCTTTTGAAGAGATCAATGCAAACATATCATTCAGTGCATCATCAAGAACACAATCCATCTCATTCTCAGAATCACCATCATCTTGTAAACACTGAATCTTAACCTCATCATACTCATCACAATTTGCATGCACACAATCAACACTTGCTGTCTGTAGGTCTTTTACTTTATCAGTAATAGCCACATCAGCTTCATCACTGTCACACATGATCGAGCTCTCATCTTCACTAGTTTCACCTTTTTCTTCCTCACTTGCTGAACCTGAAATCTTAGCTTCTTCAGTATGCACAATCACAGTGTCAACCACAAATTGATTGCATTCAGCCATCATAGGCATATCATCACCACTCAACACTGGAGCATGATCATCATCTACACACATAGACTTATCCTTAGCTGCCTTTAATGGGCTCTCAACATTTCTGCCATCTATGGTAGCAACCCCTACTCTCGGGCTCTCTTCTACCACCTCACACAGATCTAGCTGAGCAACACCCTCTTCCATAGCAACTGACAAGCCTCCACTCATAAGTGTAATGATATCCAGCTCCTTTACATCATCAGGTTCCTTCAACAGTGAAGACAACTGACTCTCTTCCTCTGATGAGATGCTCTCTTCCTCTGTCTCACTCAAAAAATCTCTCTCTTCATCTGTGACTGTCTCCTCAAGCTCCTCTTCCAATTCCAGTCGACAGCTCATCACATAATCTGGTACTCTCCTTGCATCAGCTGAACTTCCTTCTCCTCCATCCATAGCAACTCTCCTGTTATTTCGACCTCTACTTCTTCCTGCAATCTCTACCCAATTTAGGCTGAATGTTTTCATTAGCTCCACAGCTTCATGCAATTCCTTTCTCAGGGAATCATCCTGCATAGGAATAGACACCGGCTCTCTCTCTACATATGCCTTGATCATTTCTGGCCTACTGACCAGGTCTTTAGGCTCCTCTTGCATGCCAAGCTGCCTCAGTCTCTTAACCTTCCATTCTCTCTCTCTAGCCACTCTGACTGCGTCCTCAAAACTATCAATATTCCTCAGCTCCACCTTCAGACGGAGTGAAGGCTCTAAACCAGCCACAAACCGGTCTCTCTTTATCATCTGCGGGGGTACTTCAGGAATTAAAGCCTCACACCATAGACTCCACAGTCTACCAAACTCTATCAGATACTGATCCACATCCTGACTATCCTTTTGCTGAATTTTGCACAACTCCTTCCATACTTCATTAGGGCTCCTGGATTGTGCAAACCGTGCAAGAAAAGCTGCTCTCACCACTGTATACTCCGGATTTTGCTGTTTAGGATGAGCAGTCCTGAAGGTAGCCATCTGAGTCTGCAACCATGCCTTTGCATCTCCCTGCAAACAATAATTCAAGATCTGAAACAAAATCTCAGGGGTTGCCCTATCTTTCATCAGTGCTGTAAATTCCATCTTTTCCAAGAATCTCACTGCATTCTCATATGGCATCCCCCAAAACTCTGGAAAGTCCTCTGCCATCCTCACAATCTTTCAACTGTCACACACCCTGGCTTTCTCAACCACAACAAAACTGGAAGGCAACAAAATAAACACACTACTGAAGAAGCTCACTTTGCATCCGAAGAGCATTCTTTTTCCTACGGGCAAGCACTTTCAAAGCTCTCTGCACTCTAGCTCGGAGTCGGATCACACGTAGCTGGACTTCAATACATCTGTCCTTCCTGTGACCACATTTTCCACACCACTCACACTGTATCACTCTCATGTGTGGATTTCTCCCCATTGCTTGCAACACATCTCAGAACACCTGCTCCTCCAATCTTGTAAACTGAAGTGAACTTCCTCCGTGGAGGCACCAAAACATGGATGGACAAAAGTAGTAGAGCCTAACTCGCCTTCACAGCCACCCTCATCCACGTTTAAAACACCCGAACAACGCAATCACAAGGCAAAAGGCATTCATTCAACATTCTTCTCTCTATAGTCCTCCTGATACAACTCACACTTGGATACATTTTCTCCAGAACCAGACAACCTCAAACAAAAACCCAGTGGACCACATAGCCCATCACAAGCTCCTACTGATGACTGGGCTTAAGCTCACAAAGCATTCGGATTCATACTGCATCCAATCCCACAACTCACCGAGCAATCACCCACAAAGTGACCACAGTCATAAATCTTTTATATCTCCTCAAAGATCATCAACAAGCACTAATAATGATGCAGCCCGCCATTCCTTGCTCATCTCTACCTTCAAGTTAAAATAGCTACCTCGGCTATTCTCTTGCTCACTCTATGCCCACCTCATGCAATGAAATCTCTTTGTAGCTTCTCTATTCACGGTGTACACTAGTCACCCATGATTCTTCAGCTCACACAGAAGAGGTCGCAACCAAACAAACTAGTAGCATCCTAGTGAAGGCAACAGTCGACCTCACCCTCAACCTTAGAGCTCGCCATAACATCCCTCTTCCTCTAACAAGAATCCACACGCATAGTTGAGACCACGGCTTCTCCTACCCACAGTTGCACGTTCAAACAACGGCCACCCTACTTTCAAATAACCTTGCTCAACCAACTACAACAGATCATCATCTCTAGGAACCTCCAACGCTAAGGTCTTCTCAGCATCACCTGGCATCTGCTTAGCCATAGCCTTTCTACAGTCAGCCTTGAAGTGAGCATGTACCTCGAAATATAGTCAGCCCCTGTCGTTCTCCCACCCTTCACCATCCAGTTATGGAAGGAACTCCTCCTATTGCGAGCTCCCACACCCCTCCTCTTCCAAGACCTTCCATCCGTAAACCAGTTCTCGGCTTCTCCTATCGATGGCAATCTCCATTCACGATCCCCTTTCTATCTGCGACGGCCTTCTTCTCCTAGAGTCTTCCTTTTGCTTCTAGTGTCGCCTTCATCGAGAAGAGCCTCTACTGCTCCACGAAGCACCCGCATCCGCCTTAGCCTCTCCTTGTTCACGTATATTCCTCGCTTCCCTCCAGAACCATGCTTTCGCGATTCCTCACAGTCTTCATCGACTGCTCTCAGAACTCCCACACCTGTTACTTCCAGTCCATGCCCGCTCCTCGACTTCTGCTTCTTCCTCGAGCTCTCGTCCTCGCCACTATTGGCTGCTGTCCTCTCATCTCCTTTTACGAACCCATTAATGGCTCAGCCACTCCATCAACAGAAGCAAACTTCTGCGCTTGCCTCCTTTTGCACAGATAGCTCTCGCCTTCAACGAACTCGCGTTGCCTGTGGTCCAAAATCCTCCAGCTCACAGAGCTTACAAAGCTCCCCGCTTATGGCTCTCCTCCTCCTCGCTTGTTACGTGAAGATGGCCAGCAAGCCTTCCATAGCGAAGCGCCACCTCCAAAATCCCGTCGCCTTTTCCTTCATGTAAGCATGGCAGCTTCACAGCTACTCCTAATCCTGGAGCTCCTAGCAAAGCAACAGCCCCGTCGCTTCTGAGCTCCTCTCTTCCATATCCGCGTCGCCTTACTCCTCTCTCTCCCACTCACAGAGCTTACAATGCTCCCGTATCCTCCCTCCGGTGCTCTCCTTGTCGTCTAAGATCCTCCGGGTGTCCACCACCCTTCACGAACTCACAGGCTCCCTCCTGTGGTCGTTGCAACCCCCTCGACAAGCAGCAGCCCCTCCTCACGTAGCTCCTCCATGGATACCTTTTTTGATTATAGCCACGTCAGCTTTTACTTTTTCACCACTCTCCCACTCTTGCCTTCAAATTATACCAAGGCAATTAGTGCCTATACTCAACCTTAGGCACTCCACCTTTGCACATATCCTGCTAACCAGCATGTAGTACTCAGTTCCCCACAGACTATCACACAACTATGAAGAGTACATGTCATCCCACAACAAAACCCCGTCACACTGCTCTGGATTAGCTTGGTGCTCCTTCACTGCACTTCATTATCTCCCAGAGTCCCTGTAGAAGTGTCTTCCATCTCAGGACAATATATCATCAGTGTGGAGTCCTTCATGAGAGTATCCATAGCTCATTTCCACAACCAACTAGCTATATACATAGTTATGCACTCACCCAGCAACATGCAACAAGTGAAAAATATTTTTCCTTTTTTATCCACACAACGTATGATTGTGGAGTCATGGCTAACTTCACACAAGATAGCCGAGCAAGTGCTTCGGATACCAATCTTCTCTCCTCATAGTTGGATTATTGTGGAACCATATGCGACATCTATGAAATTGATTTCAACGATTTACTATTTTCATTCTTGATGTAAAATGGTTTAGAACTACTTACAACGGTCCCCATGCGACAGTGAGAAAAGATAGTAGCGGTCTCTTTGCAATAGACTCCACCAAACATTGGACCGATGAAAGTGATACTTTTGTTCTTCCCGAGCATTGTGAGTAGGTGCATACTAATGATTTAATTAGTCGAAGCTTTCGTTTTTAAAGTCCATTGATACATGTACTTGAGCATAATTTCATATATATAATTGACGACATTTGGCACCCATCTTCAATATAGGTGGTTTTTCATCCGGATCGTTCTGATCCAAGATGGTGGTACGTGATCCAAGTTACACCACGAAGTAAGCAAATTTTTGAAGATCGAGATGTGGATATGGAGATGCCACTACCAATGCCGGATCCAATTGATGAATCTAGCAAAGAAGATGTAGATCACCATATGAGCCAAGAGGAAGATGCGCATAATGACATGGCATGGGAGGAGGATGGAGATCACGATATTGACGAAGAAGACAACAATCATCAAGATCAATCACCACACTTAAGCTTTATTGAAGAAGATGATCAAATACTTTTAGGTGAACGTACGATGCTAGAGTACGATGATGATATAGGAGATCAACTCAGTATAGAGTTGGAGATAGACTTGCTTGGCGCCTTAGACTTGGCTCAAGATGAAACAGTTGATGTAAATGCTCTTATTTGATTTTTCTCATCTCAAACTTGGACATGAATATGTGAGCTTCAAAGGCTTGATGTACATGCTCTCATTTTTTTATTCTCTATGAGCTCAAACATGTATGAAAATTTTAAAAAATTTGTCATTGGAAAAAACTAACTTTTAAGGCCTATTAAAAAAAAAAAACCTCTCTGTAAAAACGTCGCTATAATATTTTGTATTAGTGTCGCTATATAGCGACTTTTGAAAGTCGCTATATGGCGACTTTTGTAAAAGTTGGTATATAGCGACTTTCAGCAATAGTTGCTATATAGCAACGATTTATGAAACCCGCT
The DNA here is from genome assembly GCF_047967505.1 of Dipteris shenzhenensis. Lineage (NCBI taxonomy): Eukaryota > Viridiplantae > Streptophyta > Polypodiopsida > Gleicheniales > Dipteridaceae > Dipteris > Dipteris shenzhenensis. The sequence continues at coordinate 27,125,219 of NC_141600.1, forward strand.
TTTCATACCGACGATTAACGCTAAACGGGCGCTAAACGTCACAATAGGATCCGTGTGTAGTAGTGGAATCTTGAATATTGCTAATAGAAGAAAAGAAACCCAATACCAGGGAAGGAGAGGCATCATGGTTACCCAAGGATGAAAAGGAACTAGCCATAATTGCTCTTGTATTGAGTGATTCTTTTATCCACCACATTGATGGTGGCTATGAGACTCCTCCAACTGCATGGAATCATTTGAGCTTGTCTTTGGAGCATAGGGGGAGTGTTCGAAGTTTGGCTTGCTCATCAAATTCGTTGATCTGAAATTGGATAGAGACGAATCCATCTCTTCACATTTAAACTCCATGAACAGCATACTGACTCAGTTATCTAGCATTAAGTTTGATCTTGATGATGACATTGTAATTGCTATCTTACTCAAAAGCCTACCAGAGGAATATGGCACTATTGTCACTACTCTCACCAATATACTAGAGATTAATTTGGTGGAAATTGAGGCATGATCCCTCTTGGAAGAGTAATGAAGAGGAATGACTACAAAGAACATGGGGCATATTTTGTCAAAAGCAATTTCAAGTGATCCACCAGCAAAAGCAAGATGAAGTGCAACTTTTGTGGAAATCCTAGACATTTTAAGAAAGAATGCTATACAAAGAAGAAATGCTCAACAAACCTTGTAGAAGAAGCAAAGAAAGAAGAAGAAGAAGAACCTGAGGAGTTTAAAGCTCTCACTGCTTTCACCACCCAAGTCAATCTTGATGAGGGCGATGACCCATTTATTTTCTAAGTTATTTGTGTGTGGTCAATAAGGGTTCTCTACCCTAGGATGTCCCCCTTCAATGATTGTTAGTCCTTTGTTTGAGGTTTTCCCTTGTTGGACCCATGGGGATTTCCATACATAGTCATTGTCCAATCCTCCAGTTCTAAACCAAGAGTCCCAGGACCATGTATGTTGCCACATGGTGGTGGGCAAACCATGGAGAATCCCATGTACTACTGCTAAGGGATGAGGTCATCAATTTGTGGGAAGGTATGAAGGACAAATTAATGTAATGGGGTGTACCAAGGGGTACAAGGGTTGTGTGTTGGTTAGTGTGACCAAGTTTGGTTGTAGAAGGTTCTATTAGGTGTGATTGAGAGATTCATGGAGATGGTGGCATGATTATAGGATCTTGGTGGCTTCTACTATGACGTCATCTATAATGTTCACTGGATGTATCTTGGTGCCTATATATTGGGCTCTCCATTTTTGAATAATGATCTCCATTTTGCTTCATTCCATTGATTCCTTGTTGTTATTCCATCACACACACACGGACACACACACACACACACATATCTATATCTCTATATAGATATAAAAATAGATATATAGTTATAAATGTAGATATGCATCTCTCTCTCTCTCTCTATATATATATATATATATGCATGCATGCATGTATGTATGTATGTATATGTATAATTATACACACACACAATTCACATATGAAAATACATATATACAAGATCAAAGGGGGGCAATTTTGATTAGTAAAGCAAGCCATCACTTCAAATTAATCCTATTTTTCTCTCTCTCTCTCTCTACGCACATTATATTGTAAAATAAACTTTAAGAAAAGAAATGGAGCTAGATTCATAAACGATAAATAAATAGAAGTTTAAGAAAATGAATGCTTATAAGAGAAAAAAATAACTTCAGATGTAAATTTACATTCAATGGACATCTTTCCTAGATTGTCACTTTAAACCGTCTAACTTCAAATCAACTACTACAAAATGTATGCTAGTACAATTATACTTGACAAACACAAACATATCAGACAATCCAGTAAATAGGGCTTATGACATTTTCAAACACCATTTAATGCTAGTGACAATGTTGATTGTGTTAATTGGGTCACTTTTCATACAATTGGGTCACTTTTCACACATACACGTACTCAATTTTTATTAGAATTTGCTCACAATCCATCTCGCAATCCATAGGGCTCAAGGACATCAAAGTTGGAGAAAAGAAGCATTGTTGGCCCATGGCTTGGACCAAGGTGCAACCCTTTACACTACTAAAAAGTTAGGGGTGCACAAGACTAGCCTCCCCTTTACCCTACGTGGGGATGTGCACTAATGAGGTTCAAGTCCTAAGTAACCACAAGTTCACAATATCCATCCCAAGAGACATCCCATGCGATGCCTGATGCAAGGTCGGAGACTTTTCATGTGGTTAGATCACAAGCAACGTGAGAATGAAGTAAAAGGTTCTGATATAGATATTTCTTGATGGACATTTGAGGTTAAATCTAAACATGCTCTTTAGTTGCAAAGTAGCAAAAATGATGTAAAATCAATTTAAATGCTTATTTTGATCAAATTTCCCAAATGTTAGCACTTGCTCCTGGAACGATGGTGAAAACCCTCAAAAGTGCAATTTTAGTTAAAACACCTATTTCATTAATTTTAGACTTTTTGTGTTGTTTTTGGACGAAGCCCAAAAATCCTTCCCAAATGAAAACTTTACTTTGTGAAAATATCCTTCCCAAATCAAAATTTTACTTTCTTGAAAATATTCTTCCCAAATCAAAAGTTCACTTTGTGGCACTATCATATTCACATAAAAATATTGTTTTTTCAATCTATTCTTTTGCACTAACATGCAAGAATTTGAAATAATCCTATATTAGAAATTCTAGCTATATCTAAGTTATTTGTTAATTTAATTATTTTTAATATTTTTCCTTGACATTTTTCCTTCCCAAATCAAAATTTCACTTTGTGGCACTATCATTTTCACATAAAAATATTGTTTTTTCAATCATTACTTTTGCACCAACAGCAAGAATTTGAAATAATCCTATATTAGAAATTCTAGATATATCTAAGTTATTTGTTAATTTAATTATTTTTAATATTTTTCCTTGACGTTTTTTGTTGACGTGATAAATTTATAAATCCATGAAAGGGGACTTAAATATTTCATGAAAATAACATTGTCACTCGGCAATATGCACAAAATTTAGCAAAACTTTCAATAAATAGAAAGAAGACATGATGCCATAAGACCCAAGTTTTGAATTGAACGAAAGAGGTATAATAGCAATTATAGCTATTATTATATGATTACATTGCTCAAGAGACGTTGCTCTCAGCTAGAGTTTTTATATCCAGCGATAGTCCCTTGCCAGGTGCCATCTGCATTAACTCCCTATTGTCTTGCCAAGCCTTGACCCTTGGGTGACATCCAGTGCAAAATACAGGTGCCATCTGCATTAACTCCCTATTGTCTTGCCAAGCCTTGACCCTTGGGTGACATCCAGTGCAAAATACAGGTGCCATCTGCATTAACTCCCACAAGTTATCTTGCCAAGCCTTGCCCCTTGGGTGCATTGACTCCCCATTGTCTTATTGCTCAATGTGATAGTCCCTGCCAGGTGCCATCTGCATTAACTCCCTATTGTCTTGGCAAGCCTTGACCCTTGGGTGACATCCAGTGCATATTTTGACTCTCATTTGACATAGGAGGTGATGACTCTGATTATAATTGTCTTGGATTGGCTCCTTGCCTAGTACCCAAATAAAATCCTTCAATGGACTTCAATACAAAGCTTTAATCATGGACATTCTTCATTTGCGCTGTCTCCTTCTACTTCCTCCATGGCGAGCATCCTTAAAAATTCGTGTATATGCAAAATAGTTTGCTGTGGTATTTTTATTTTTCCTTCTACCTCATATCCCATGTGCTTCTTATGATTGTCTCCGTTGAAACTTGAGAGACCGCTTTATCATTTGGGACCCACTCCTTCATTATACAATTAGTATATAATGTGTTGTTATCCATATTCTCCTTCCTGCCCTTTGGCTCATACCATACTGCTATAAATGTTGTAGCTCTCCCTTGGTCATCTCTTTGCACATCAACTACTTTTGCAACCCAAAACTTCACATTCTCATATTCATCATCCGATGGCCGAACCACAACAAAACAATCGACCTCTATATCTACTTGTGGCATAAACTCTCTCTTCTTCGGTCCACAATATGGATGTGGGAGTAATGATACAAATTCATTTTCAAAGACTGGAGCTGGGCGCAAATCGTTATGAACATTTGGCCAAAACATATTGCATTCTTCCTTGACATCCTTTGAGCCTCGCATTCTCTCAAGATCCTTTATTAAATTTCGTGTCTTGTTAATTACAGTGGTAGTGTGTTCTCTCCAAGTAGGCTTCGAATCAAGATATCTCCGGAGCATTTCCTCTTTGTATGTAATAAATGCTTTTAATCCTTCTATTTCACAATTAGACCTCTCATTAAATTCTTGTATAGGAGCCCATGTTGGATACCTTTCCTTGCTGGGAATTGAAGTTAAGAGACTGTAAGGTTCTTTAGGTTCCCATTTTGTATCATGAGAATACTGTTGCCATTGCATTACGGGTTTTTCATCTTAAAAAAAAAAACGAAAGTAGTGTGGATTGGTATGACCTGTCAATGCATCACCACCCGTTTGTATGAAAGGTAGAATGAAGCTCTTCCAATCATACATTCTTTCGAGCCTCTCACATACTGTACTTTCCTTATGACCACCAACTTGCCTGCCACATCTTCTTACCAAGTCATCTATTGTCTCCACATCCTTGCATTTAAGCTCCCTTGAGACTCTGCTAAAAACCTGATCGATATCCTCATGTGTATGCCCAACATACAAAAATCCACATTCGACCTCATTCAAGATTCGATGAGCAACTAGCATGGAGCAGAATGCAAACATGAGTACATTCTTATTTTCTTGCCAGCAATTATCAGCTTGTATTCTCAAAGTCGGTGGTAGGCGACCTTTTTTTGCATGTACATTGCGAATTGCCTTCATAATAGATGTTACAACTTAATTGCTATCATGTAGATGCAAGGAATCAATCCATATATCTGCAAAGAACTTAATTCCATGCACTAACACTCCACATATATGTGTCTTTAGAAAGTGCTTTCCTTGTAATTTAGGTGGAGTGGCAACAAAACGAGGCAATGTTGTTGTATTCTGATCCATGCCATCTACAATAAGGCACATGTAGTCATCAGGATGCGAAATAGCTTGCTCCTTCCAAAATGCATATTTTTGTCTGGAATGTCGAATAAGGTCATGATGAGGTTTTCGGTTTTTTTTGTATAATTCCCTTTGATTTGGACATGTTGCACTCTCAATCGCTCGCTTTAAATCATCACAGACATTGCACTTTGACATTTTTTGCCTCCTTGGGATTTTAACATATCCAAAGTTCTTCTTCCAAAGAGTATACAAAGTATGAGAAGAAGCTACGGCATCCCCTCTTTGCCTTTGCTTTTCTGCAATAGAGTCAAATACTTCGAGCTTTGTCAAGCCCATTGGAAGGTGCATTTCAGTGATCGCGTCACCGTTAGGGAGTTTGGTAGATATATGGGGTTGAGGTAAAGCATTTTCATGTATGAAGTCTTGCAAAATTGCTGCTGCCCTGACACTTGAGATTCTTGATTTGGACTTCCTCTATTACCGTGAATGCTAAATTTGTTGCCGCCCTTTGCCTTGGTGACTAAATCCCAATATGTACCATGGGATAATCCAGTAATATTGCGATATGCCTTATTGCAAATCCTTTTTCCATTTACGAGAGGTTTTACCTTTTGTCTTGAACTTAGACTTTTATTGCCATTTTGAAGAAAGCAAGAGAGACTTGTGAGAAGGTATTCATTTCTTTCGCTTCCTCTTCTTTGCCACACATGTCCTCTACATTCCCTGATGTTTGCAAGATCAATGAAGCGCATACATCTTCGCTTGCAACATAGATATCCCAATGCATTTAACATGTTCTCCTCCTTCATTACTCTCTTCCTCTTTTGTTGCTTTTGTGGATCTGCCTAGATTCGCTTTCTCTTCATGCATATGTATGACCGTTTTCGTTCCTCGTGCACATTGTTATCTATATTTATGCACTTCTTCTCCTCACATTTGTTTGTAACCAAGCATCCATTATTGGTCGTTGCATCCTTGTCCATATCACAATCAAAGTTAAATATTGAATAATCCTCTGTTGATCTCATCCTCATTTTTAACATATTCTTAGGACCATTCAATGAATTCAATATTCTACGAGAGTATTGAGAACCTTAAAACTCTTCCACTCCTGAGAGAACATCACTCATTGGGACATCTTGCATGGCTTTCACAAATCCACAACCTTGATTGACACCAGGTTTGTTAATATGCATGAACTCATCCACACTTGACAAGACATCGCTATTGAAACCTTTGCCCTTCTCACTGTGCAAGAATTCATCCACCCCAGATAAGGCTTCGCTTCTAAAGTCATTTTGTTTCTCGGAACCAATGAACTCATCCACTCCAGATAAGATGTCACTTCTATAATTGAGTATATTGAAATCATCCACATTTGAAGTGATAGAGCCTGGCACCTGGGCACGCTTTTTAGGTCCTTTGATATTGTAGTATATGTTGTCTTTATCATTGAAAACCACGTGCCTCTTTCTCATGTTTAAAAATTGCATGCCCCATCTCATATTCTTGCCTACCTCATAGTAGGGATCACATAAGGATGTTATGTTATCAACCATACCATCATCAGTGACTTTTAGAATCCTCATCTGTGCAAATGACCATTGCTCCACTTGTTCAAATCCCAATACTTCACCTTCTGCTACAGTCTTATTTGCAAATGATCTCATTTGTAAAATGTCCCCTATAGTAAAATCCAAGGTGGTGCACTTTGTATTCTTGATAATGTCTGTTGCATAAGTCTCATCTTTGTCCCATGCTATAAATGATTTGTTGGATGTATTGTAGGGCATAACATCTCCAAGTGTTTCCATATCTCCACATTTATACTTTAGCTCAACAAGTGTGCTAAGAATCTTTGATACAGTAACTGCCACCTTATCTTCGCCAAGTCTTCGAAAGTGGCAAACTGAATTGGGATCACTATCATGGATTGTAGCAAATGCAACTACTTCTCTTTTGCTACATAAAATCACATCCATCCCTGGAACAAAATCTATAGCCATGTCCTTTGTGAGAGTCCTTCGCAAGCAAGCTGCAGTAGCAACAATTACATAAATATTAGTCTCTTTTTAATAATCTACTCATTTATTAAAATTTTTAATTAGTACTTAATTTATTGGTGGGAGAAGTTATCCGATCAAGTACTCATCAGATGGACATGCCAAGTTAAATTTTTCATGGTCGATCAAGCATTAAATACTATTTTTGCTCTAGTGTCATGCACATCCGTAAAAAAACATGAGCCTACTAGGTATGTTATCCAATCAAGCATCCAATCAAGCACTAATGGGATATGTGTGCCACTTTGCATGTAATTCAATTCCACCTAGTTGAAGGTGTGTGCAAAGTATTGTGCCCATCGGATATTCTTTGCATTGTCGATCAAGCATAACACACCGTTTTTGCCTTAGTGTCATGCACAACCATATAAAAACACGGCCATAGGTGTGTTATTCAAATAAGTACTAATCAGATGGGGTCTCCACTTTGCACGCAAGTCCATTTCAACTACCTTGAGGTGCGTGCAAAGTATTGTCACCATTAGATATGATTTGCATGGTCGATCACGCATTATACACCATTTTTCCCTAATGATATGCACATCCGCAAAAAAACACGCCATTAGGTGTGTTATCTGACCAAGTACTTATCAGATGGGTGTGCCTCATTGCAAACATTTCAATACCACCTAGGTTGAGGCATACGAAAAGTTTTGTGCCCATCGGATATCCTTTGCATGGTCGATCAAGCAATAAATACTATTTTAGCTCTAGTGTCATGCACATCCGTCAAAAAACACGCTGCTAGGTATGTTATCCGATCAAGCACTTATGGGATGGGCGTGCCACTTTGCATGTAAGTCGACTCCACCTAGTTGAAGGTGTGTGCAACGTATTGTGCCCATCGGATATGCTTTGCATTGTCGATCAAGCATAAAATACCGTTTTTGCCTTAGTGTCATGCACAACCATGAAAAAACACGGTCCTAGGTGTGTTATTCAAACTAGTACTTATCGGATGGGGGCTCCTGTTTGCACGCAAGTCCGTTTCAACTAGGTTGAGGTGTATGCAAAGTATTGTCACCCTCGGATATGATTTTCATGGTCGATCACGCATTATACACCGTTTTTCCCCTAGTGGTATGCACATCCGCAAAAAAACACGCCCTTACGTATGTTATCTAACCAAGTACTTATCGGATGGGTGTGCCTCTTTGAGAACATTTCAATACCACCTAGGTTAAGGTATAGCAAAAGTATTATGCCCATCGGATATGCTTTGCATGGTCGATCGAGCATTAAATACCATTTTTGCCTTAGTGCCATGCACATCCGTAAAAAAACACGATGCTAGGTGTGTTATCCGATCAAGCACTTATGTGATGGGAGTGCCACTTGCATGTAAGTCAATTCCACCTAGTTAAAGGTGTGTGCAAAGTATCGTGCCCATTGGATATGCTTTGCACGGTCGATCGAGCATTAAATACCATTTTTGCCTTAGTGTCATGCACATCCGTAAAAAAAACACGCTGCTAGGTGTGTTATCTGATCAAGCACTTATGCGATGGGCATGCCACTTTGCATGTAAGTCAATTGCATCTATTTGAAGGTGTGTGCAAAGTATTGTGCCCATCGGATATGCTTTGCATTGTCGATCAAGCATAACACACCGTTTTTGCCTTAGTGTCATGCACAACCATATAAAAACACGGCCATAGGTGTGTTATTCAAATAAGTACTTATCAAATGGGGGCTCCACTTTGCACGCAAGTCCATTTCAACTATGTTGAGGTGCGTGCAAAGTATTGTCACCATCGGATATGATTTGCATGGTCGATCACGCATTATACACCATTTTTTCCCTAATGATATGCACATCCGCAAAGAAACACGCCATTAGGTGTGTTATCTGACCAAGTACTTATCGGATGGGTGTGCCTCATTGCAAACATTTCAATACCACCTAGGTTGAGGTGTACAAAAAGTTTTGTGCCCATCGGATATCCTTTGCATGGTCGATCGAGCATTAAATACTATTTTTGCTCTAGTGTCATGCACATCCGTTAAAAAACACGCTGCTAGGTATGTTATCGGATCAAGCACTTATGAGATGGGCATGCTACTTTGCATGTAAGTTGATTCCACCTAGTTGAACGTGTGTGCAAAGTATAGTGCCCATCGGATATGCTTTGCATGGTCGATCAAGCATAACACACCGTTTTTGCCTTAGTGTCATGAACAACCATATAAAAACACGACCATAGGTGTGTTATTCAAATAAGTACTTATCAGATGGGGGCTCCACTTTGCACGCAAGTCCATTTCAACTACGTTGAGGTGCATGCAAATTATTGTCACCATCGAATATGATTTGCATGGTCGATCACGAATTATGCACCATTTTTTCCCTAATGATATGCACATCCGCAAAAAAACACGCCATTAGGTGTGTTATTTAACCAAGTACTTATCGGATGGGTGTGCCTCATTGCAAACATTTCATTACCACCTAGGTTGAGGCGTACGAAAAGTTTTGTGCCCATCGGATATCCTTTGCATGGTCGATCGAGCATTAAATAACTATTTTTGCTCTAGTGTCATGCACATCCGTCAAAAAACACGCTGCTAGGTATATTATCCGATCAAGCACTTATGGGATGGGCATGCCACTTTGCATGTAAGTAGATTATACCTATTTGAAAGTGTGTGCAAAGTATCGTGCCCATCGGATATGCTTTGCATGGTCGATCAAGCATAACACATCGTTTTTGCCTTAGTGTCATGCACAACCATATAAAAACACGGCCATAGGTGTGTTATTCAAATAAGTACTTATCAGATGGGGGCTCCACTTTGCACGCAAGTCCATTTCAACTATGTTGAGGTGCGTGCAAAGTATTGTCACCATCGGATATGATTTGCATGGTCGATCACGCATTATACACCATTTTTTCCCTAATGATATGCACATCCGCAAAAAAACACGCCATTAGGTGTGTTATCTGACCAAGTACTTATCGGATGGGTGTGCCTCATTGCGAACATTTCAATACCACCTAGGTTGAGGCGTACGAAAAGTTTTGTGCCCATCGGATATCCTTTGCATGGTCGATCGAGCATTACATACTATTTTAGCTCTAGTGTCATGCACATCCGTCAAAAAATACGCTGCTAGGTATGTTATCCGATCAAGCACTTATGGGATTCGTGTGCCACTTTGCATGTAAGTCGATTCCACCTAGTTGAAGGTGTGTGCAAAGTATTGTGCCCATCGGATATGCTTTGCATTGTCGATCAAGCATAAAACACCATTTTTGCCTTGGTGTGATACACAACCATGAAAAAACACGGTCCTAGGTGTGTTATTTAAATAAGTACTTATCAGATGGCGGCTCCACTTTGCACGCAAGTCCGTTTCAACTATGTTGAGGTGCGTGCAAAGTATTTTCACCATCTGATATGATTTGCATGGTCGATCACGCATTATACACCATTTTTTTCCTAATGATATGCAGATCCACAAAAAAACACGCCATTAGGTGTGTTATCTGACCAAGTACTTATCGCATGGGTGTGCCTCATTAAGAACATTTCAATACCACCTAGGTTGAGGCATACCAAAATTTTTGTGCCCATCGGATATCCTTTGCATGGTCGATCAAGCATTAAATACTATTTTTGCTCGTGTCATGCACATCCGTCAAAAAACACGCTGCTAGGTGTGTTATCCAATCAAGCACTTATGGGATGGGCGTGCCACTTTGCATGTAAGTCGATTCCACCTAGTTGAAGGTGTGTGCAAAGTATAGTGCCCATCGGATATGCTTTGCATGGTCGATCGAGCATTAAATACCATTTTTGCCGTAGTGCCATGCACATCCGTAAAAAAACACGCTGTTAGGTGTGTTATCCGATCAAGCACTTATGCGATGGGAATGCCACTTTGCATGTAAGTCAATTCGACCTAGTTGAATTTGTGTGCAAAGTATCGTGCCCATCGGATATGCTTTGCATGGTCGATCGAGCATTAAATACCATTTTTGCCTTAGTGCCATGCACATCTGTAAAAAAACACGCTGCTAGGTGTGTTATCTAATCAAGCACTTACGCGATCGGCGTGCCACTTTGCATGTAAGTCAATTCCACCTAGTGGAAGGTGTGTGCAAAGTATTGTGCCCATCGGATATGCTTTGCATTGTCGATCAAGCATAACACATCATTTTTGCCTTAGTGTCATGCACAACCATATAAAAACACGACCATAGGTGTGTTATTCAAATAAGTACTTATCAGATGGGGGCTCCACTTTGCACGCAAGTCCATTTCAACTACGTTGAGGTGCGTGCAAAGTATTGTCACCATCGGATATGATTTGCATGGTCGATCACGCATTATGTACCATTTTTTCCCTAATGATATGCACATCGGCAAAAAAACACGCCATTAGGTGTGTTATTTAACCAAGTACTTATCGGATGGGTGTGCCTCATTGCAAACATTTCAATACCACCTAGGTTGAGGCGTACGAAAAGTTTTGTGCCCATCGGATATCCTTTGCATGGTCGATCGAGCATTAAATACTATTTTTGCTCTAGTGTCATGCACATCCGTCAAAAAACACGCTGCTAGGTATGTTATCCGAACAAGCACTTATGGGATGGGCGTGCCACTTTGCATGTAAGTCTATTCCACCTAGTTGAAGGTGTGTGCAAAGTATTGTGCCCATCGGATATGCTTTGCATTGTCGATCAAGCATAAAACACCGTTTTTGCCTTGGTGTCATGCACAACCATGAAAAAACACGGTCCTAGGTGTGTTATTCAAGCTAGTACTTATCGGATGGGGGCTCCAATTTGCACACAAGTCTGTTTCAACTAGGTTGAGGTGTGTGCAAAGTATTGTAACCATCGGATATGATTTGCATGGTCGATCACGCATTATACACCGTTTTTCCCTAGTGGTATGCACATCCGCAAAAAAACACGCCCTTAGGTATGTTATCTGACCAAGTACTTATCCGATGGGTGTGCCTCTTTGAAACATTTTAATAACACCTAGGTTGAGGTATATGAAAAGTAATATGCCCATCGGATATGCTTTGCATGGTCGATCAAGCATAAAATACCATTTTTGCCTTAGTGCCATGCACATCTGTAAAAAAAACACGCTGCTAGGTGTGTGATCCGATCAAGCACTTATGCGATGGGAATGCCACTTTGCATGTAAGAAAATTCCACCTAGTTGAAGGTGTGTGCAAAGTATCGTGCCCATCGGATATGCTTTGCATGGTCGATCGAGCATTAAATACCATTTTTGCATTAGTGCCATGCACATCCGTAAAAAAAACACGCTGCTAGGTGTGTTATCTGATCAAGCACTTATGCGATGGGCATGCCACTTTGCATGTAAGTCAATTCCACCTAGTTGAAGGTGTGTGCAAAGTATTGTGCCGATCGGATATGCTTTGCATTGTCGATCAAGCATAACACACCGTTTTTGCCTTAATGTCATGCACAACCATATAAAAACACGGCCATAGGTGTGTTACTCAAATACGTACTTATCAGATGGGGGCTAGACTTTGCACAAAAGTCCTTTTCAACTACGTTGAGGTGCATGCAAGGTATTGTCACCATCGGATATGATTTGCATGGTCGATCACGCATTATACACCATTTTTTCCCTAATGATATGCACATCCGCAAAAAAACACACCATTAGGTGTGTTATCTGACAAAGTACTTATCGGATGGGTGTGCCTCATTGCCAACATTTCAATACCACCTAGGTGGAGGTGTACAGAAAGTTTTTTGCACATCGGATATCCTTTGCATGGTCGATCGAGCATTAAATACTATTTTTGCTCTAGTGTCATGCACATTCGTCAAAAAACACGCTGCTACTTATGGGATGGGCGTGCCACTTTGCATGTAAGTCGATTACACCTATTTGAAGGTGTGTGCAAAGTATTGTACCCATCGGATATGCTTTGCATTGTCGATCAAGCATAAAACACCGTTTTTGCCTTGGTGTCATGCACAACCATGAAAAAACACGGTCCTAGGTGTGTTATTCAAACTAGTACTTATCGGATGGGGGCTCTAGTTTGCACGCAAGTCCGTTTCAACTAGGTTGACGTGTGTGCAAAGTATTGTCACCATCGGATATGATTTGCATGGTCGATCACACATTATACTCCGTTTTTCCCTAGTGGTATGCACATCCGCAAAAAAACACGCCCTTACGTATGTTATCTGACCAAGTACTTATCCGATGGGTGTGCCGCTTTGAAAGAATTTTAATAACACCTAGGTTGAGGTATATGAAAAGTATTATGCCCATCGGATATGCTTTGCATGGTCGATCAAGCATTAAATACCATTTTTACCCTCGGGGGGGTCACTCATCATATGTAACCCTATCACGTGAGTTCAACAGAAGGATTTTTTTTATTTCTAAAATTTACAGAAATAAATATACATAAGGGACTATTTAAAATAGTTTTGGAAAAAATTTACAGATTTGTATAGAAAAGGGGTACATTTTATTAATGAAATTTTTTACAGATAAGGGACTTTTAATATAAGCTTTGAACGCACGTGATATAGAGGGTTTATACATAGTGACCTCCCCGAGTTTTTACCTTAGTGCCATGCACATCCGTAAAAAAAACACACTGCTAGGTGTGTTATTAGATCAAGCACTTATGCGATGGGAATGCCACTTTGCATGTAAGTTAATTCCACCTAGTGGAAGGTGTGTGCAAAGTATCGTGCCCATCGGATATGCTTTGCATGGTCGATCGAGCATTAAATACCATTTTTGCCTTAGTGCCAAGCACATCCGTAAAAAAACACGCTGCTAGGTGTGCTATCTGATCAAGCACTTATGTGATGGACGTGCCACTTTGCATGTAAGTCTCCACCTAGTTGAAGGTGTGTGCAAAGTATTGTGAGGATTTGATATGCTTTGCATTGTCGATCAAGCATAACACACCGTTTTTGCCTTAGTGTCATGCACAACCATATAAAAACACGGCCATAGGTGTGTTATTCAAATAAGTACTTATCGGATGGGGGCTCCACTTTGTACGCAAGTTCGTTTGAGTTAGGTTGAGGTGCGTGCAAAGTATTGTCACCATCGGATATGATTTGCATGGTCGATCACGCATTATACACCATTTTTTCCCTAATGATATGCACATCCGCAAAGAAACACACAATTAGGTGTGTTATTTGATGAAGTACTTATCAGATGGGTGTGCCTCATTGAGAACATTTCAATACCACCTAGGTTGAGGCGTACGAAATGTTTTGTGCCCATCTGATATCCTTTGCATGGGCGATCCAGCATTAAATACTATTTTTGCTCTAGTGTCATGTACAACCATATAAAAACACGGCCATAGGTGTGTTATTTGAATAAGTACGTAGAAGATGGGGGCTCCACTTTGCACGCAAGTCCGTTTCAACTACATTGAGGTGCGTGCAAAGTATTGTCACCATCGGATATGATTTGCATGGTCGATCACGCATTATACCCCATTTTTTCCCTAATGATATGCACATCCGCAAAAAAACACGCCATTAGGTGTGTTATCTAACCAAGTACTTATCGGATGGGTGTGCCTCGTTGAGAACATTTCAATACCACCTAGTTTGAGGCATACGAAAAGTTTTGTGCCCATCGGATATCCTTTGCATGGTCGATCGAGCATTAAATACTATTTTTGCTCTAGTGTCATGCACATCCGTCAAGAAACACGCTGCTAGGTATGTTATCCGATCAAGCACTTATGGGATGGGCGTGCCACTTTGCATGTAAGTCAAATCCACCTAGTTGAAGGTGTGTGCAAATTATTGTGCCCATCGGATATGCTTTGCATTGTCGATCAAGCATAAAACACCGTTTTTGCCTTAGTGTCATGCACAATCGTCAAAAAACGCAGTCCTAGATCTGTTATTCGACTAAGTACTTATGGGATGGGCACAACACTTTGCATGTAAGTCAATAATACCTAGGTTGAGATGTGTGCAAAGTAGTGTGGTGATCGCATATGCGTTGCATTGTCGATTAAGCATAAATCAGCGTTTTTGCCTTAGTGTCATGGACAACAACCAATAAAAAACATGGTCCTAGGTGTGATATTCTAAAAAGTACTTATTGAATAGGCGTTCCACTTTGCATGGAATACCGGGGGAAGGGGGGGTCGTGAAGAGAGGGGGGGAGGGTTGGGGGGGTCGCAAAGGGGGGGTGGGGAAAAGGAGGGGAGAGCCCGAGGAGGGGGTTGGGTGGGGTGAAGGGGGTGGGAGGGGTTGAGAGGAGGGGGGGGCGGGGTTGGGGAAGAGAGGGGGGAAGGTTGGGGGGTCCTAACCCCCTTCCTCCCCTACCCCTTTTTCCCCCCTACCCTCTTTCAACACTCCCCTCCTTTTCCCCACCCCCCTGTGCGGCCCCCCCAACCCTCCCCCCCTCTCTTCCCGACCCCCCCTTCCCTCGAGCTGGCGGCCGTGGCCGCCAGCCTCCCCTCCTCTCAACCCCTCCCACCCCCTTCCCCCCCTCTCAGCCCTCCCCCCGCCCCCTCCTTCGCGACCCCCTAGCCCTCCCCCCCTTTCCCACCCCCCCTTCCCTCGGGCTAGCGGCCGCGGCCGCCAGCCCCCCCCCGCTCCTCTCAACCCCTCCCATCCCCTTCACCCCACCCAACCCCCTCCCCGGGCTGGCGGCCGCGGCCGCTATCCCCCCCCTCTCATCCCTCCCCCCCTTCTTCCCCACCCCCCCTTCGAGAGTCTCTTGGGGGCCGTGGCTGCTTTGAGGGAGGGAGAGAGTAGGGAGAGAGAGAGAGAAAGAGAGAGAGAGGGAGAGAGAGAAAGAGAGAGAGAGGGAGAGAGAGAGAAAGAGAGAGAGGGAGAGAGGGATTAAATTAGTTTCTTATTTGAGTTTTTGAGTTCTATTTTAATTAGTTTTTTATTTATATTTGAGTTTGTAAATTTGAGAAATGAGAGAATAGGGAGGGAGAGAAAGAGAGAAGAGAGAGGAGAGAGAGAAAGAGAGAAATTAAGAGAGAGAAGAGGGGCTCTTGGCGGCTGTGGCCGCCAAGAGAGAGGGAGAGAGGGAGAGAGAGAGAGAGATTCACAGAGAGAAGAGGGGCTCCTTAAATGAGAGAGAAGAGTAGGGAGGGAAAGAAAGAGAGAGGAGAGAGGAAGAGAGAGAGAGAGAGAGGGAGAGAGAGAGAAAGAGAGAGAAGGAGAGAGAGAAAGAGGGAGAGAGGGAAAGAGAGAGAGGGAGAGAGAGAGAGGGAGAGAGAGGGAGAGAGAGAGATGTTTATCGAAATGAAACGTGGCGAGAGGAGAGAGGGAAAGAGAGAGAGAGAGAGAAGAGAAGAGGGAGACTTAGGGAGAGAGAAAGAGAGAGAGAGAGAGAGAGAGAGAGAGAGAGAGAGAGAGAGAGAGAGAGAGGGAGAGAGAGAGAGAGAGAAAGAGACAGAGGGAGAGAGAGGGAGAGAGAGGGAGGAATGAAACTTCTGTGCTAGAGGGAGGGAGAGGGAGAGAGAGAATAAGTGGGATAAGGATAGAGAGAAAAATACTTAAGAGTTGTGAGAGAGAGAGAGAGAGATTAAGAGAGAGAATGAGGTGTCTTGACTATGGCTACAGAGAGATTTAGGAGTCGAGAGAGAGAGAGAGAGAAAGTAAAGAGAGTTTTATATATTTACATGTTTTATATTATACTTTTAAAAAATTATAAAAGAGTGAATTTATGGTTTGTTTTGAAGGTGAGATAATATTTTTATATATATTCATCTTTTAAATTGAAAAATGTTAAGAGAGAGAGGGAGAGAGAGGGAGGAATGAAACTTCTATGCTAGAGAGAGGGAGAGGGAGAGAGAGAATAAGTGGGATGAGGATAGAGAGAAAAATACTTAAGAGTTGTCAGAGAGAGAGAGAGAGATTAAGAGAGAGAATGAGGTGTCTTGACTATGGCTACAGAGAGATTTAGGAGTCGAGAGAGAGAGAGAGAGAAAAAGTAAAGAGAGTTTTATATATTTACATGTTTTATATTATACTTTTAAAAAATTATAAAAGAGTGAATTTATGGTTTGTTTTGAAGGTGAGATAATATTTTTATATATATACATCTTTTAAATTGAAAAATGTTAACTTTTCTTTAGATACTTGTTCTTCATTTATATCACATGCAGGTTTAGCCTCTACATCACAACCCCTTCTTTTGCATATTTAAGCCTCTTAAACCCCAGCACATTAAAATGAACACAGAAAAAGAAATTATTTATTGCTTTTCTTCGCTTCGACGGTTGGTTTAGCATAGTTTAGCATAGATTAGATTGCCTTAGAGGAGAGACAATTCTCCAAGTTGCCAATCGAAGCCATGCTCAAATTTTTCTAACTAGTTCCTAATCGTTGTCAGTCCCTTCGCTCACATGTGGTTTAACACTCATAACATGCTATTAAATAAGACCTTTTACCATTTACCAAGAAGTTTATCAGTTGGTAGATTGCATGAGCAGATATCAGTGGACAGATTACATATATCAGTGGACAGATTACATGTCATGGAACATATTGGAGCTTGATGATTATTGGTTATTTTTATTGCATTTGTATAAATATTTAAGCTCCGTTATTGTCATAAAAACCCTTGTAAAGCCTTCTACGCTATTTTTTACATTTATTGTCATATGAAGCACCTTGTAATAAACCTGACCATCCCGACCATTCACTATTTAACGAGTATCAGTGGGATGCATAAGTGGATATCATGTGGGATGCATAAGTGGATATCAGTGGAATAGTTTTTAGTGTATAGATTGCATCAGTTGGGTATCAGTGCACAGATATCAATGGATGGACAGATTACATGTCATCATGAAGATTGAAGCTTTATGACTAGAGGGTAAATCAATGGATGGACAGATTACATGTCTTCACGCAGATTGAAGCTTTATCACTAGACAGCATTTTATATTACTTGTAAAGCTTTATTGGCTAATTTTTTTACATTTGTACAAATATTTAAGCCTTGTAAAGCCTTTTAGGCTATTTCCCACATTTATTGCCATATGAAGCCTTGTAAGGCCTTTTGGGCTATTTCCCACATTTATTGTATCAAGGGTTGTATATTGTAGTTTACTTGTATGTATCTAAATTCTTCATTATCTTTTCTTGTAGGATTATGGAGCAATCAGCTAATGTGATGGCTATCCTAAATGACTCTGAGATCAGAGAATGGGTTTCTGATGTCACTCTGAATTTCAAAGGAAAGGAATATAGCCCCAATGGCTTTTGTAGGTGGACTCGATATCACATGGGCAAAAGAGCTTGGTTTCTTCATCAAAAGGAAAAGAGACTCTTTCTACTTATGTCAAAAAGGGAGTTCAATGGTGTTGAAGATCCATGGGATGCTACTTTCTTCAAAAAAGATATGACTTCAAGCCTTGTGGTAGGCATAATAATAGAGCGAAAAGACACCTTTGTGGATATTTTTACAAAGAGTTCAGATCCTGAAGTTGGCGATATTCATTTTATTGTGTCAAGGAGAGACTCAAAGACCTTTGTGATGCCTCCTCCTCAACCATCAAAGTTTCCAGAGATGCAAAGTGCATTGGAGACTCTTTCATATACTTGGGAGCAATTTCCTAGTGTGGTGGCAAAAAGGATGCATGCAAAGATAATGTTTGAATACTTTCAGGATGCAGAATATGCTCCTCATATTCAAGGATCTTCACATGAAGGAGATCAAAAAGCTCAGACTTCGATGCAGGGACAAGAAGAACAGGCACACTGTCACAAACCTGTAGAACATGAGCGCAAACTTCTAGAGCCAGAAATAGTGGATGTAACTAAGGATGATGAAAAACAAACCTTGAGTGCACGGGAATTAAAAAGAATTAAAGAAGATCAAGGTCGATCCACTGCAGTTATGCTAGAAGCTCTTGCTAGCAAAACACGACGTGAAATGCAAAAGGCTAGTACTGCAAGAGCCACGGTTCCAAGCAGTAAAAAAAGACATCGTCCCACTGTAGAGAAAGATAATGTGGATGAAAAACGATCAAAAAAAGAGAAAGATGAAGAAGACTCAGAATCTGAGGCTGAAGATGATCAGGATGAACTCACATCAATCAAAAATCTTAATCTGCATCTTAATGAAGCAGTTACAGATGATGATGTGGGATATATCTGGGGTCAAAGGATGTGGTTTGTGAATGCCAAAGATGTGGAAGCTGCAGCTCTCTTTACTAATAGACGAAGCCTTGATATATCCTATGCAATGCAAATATACGAGGCTTTGAGAGATGGTAAGAAACCTGTGGCAAGCAATGTGGTCTTGCGCCCAATAATGTTTTTTCCAACCAAAAATAGTTTTCTGGATCAAATAACATTTACAGGGCCTACACATTTCGAGGAAACCTTCAGTCAATTCTTTAAAAACACTCTTAAAAATATTCCACATGAATAAGGCGAAGAGGCACAAGGTGAGAATATGCTAAAGGAAGTAAAGAAGGAATTCCTCCTTCATTGCAGATTCCAGCCCATTGATGGTCAACATTAGGCTTATGCTTGTAATCAGATCGCAAGGGAAGCAAAGGAGGGCAAAAGACTCACTCCAGAACAATTTGTAAAGATAAGTTCATTCCATTATTATCCTGCAACAATATGTATATTCAAGCATGAGATCAAGTATTTGATTGAGTCCGAAAGACTTAATCATTATGTCCATGGAAAGTGTAAGATATCCTCAACATCAGAGGTCTTACAGAAGGCAAGGGTTATATGGACAACATTTGGTTCTCCAAATCCTGATTTGAAGCGAAAGGTCACAAAAGCAGACGCCAGCACACTCACAAACTTCTATACTTCTTTGAGTGCAGTTGTGCCTAGGGGAACTCAAGAGCGAGAAGAAAGTATGACAAGCCTCAAGGTGGTGAGGGACAGATATGCCGACTACACTTCTATCATATTTCGTCCTGTTGAAGTGTTCAATGAGATGCTTGAAACATGCATTGCTTGTGAGCGTGGACAGTTGACCTATGAAGCTCCTTTTTTTATCTCTGGCAAGTCAAAGGTAATGAATAAGAAGGAGTTGACAGCAAGGATGTGGAGGCCTGTAAACTACTTACCTGATAAGTATGCATCCATGGCAGCACAAAAAATTTTAAAGAAAGAATGGTTTTTTGGAAAAAAATACAAAGACCACTGCATGGAAGAATGCATCAATGTACAGGTGAGGCGTGATGCAGTGCATAGTGCCATTAAGTATTTGCTGTCAGAGAAACAAATTCCACTTACTCATTGTAACATTGACTATAATGTGGTGAAGCATATAGCTTCTTTGTCAACACCCAAGGTAAAGCTATGGGCAAAAAGGTGGATTAAAAAGGATGAAGATGGGTCAGAAATAGTAACCTCTTATATGAGAAAAGAAATCCCACAACAGGTGGTTGCATATGTGGAAAGATTAATCAGCGAGATAAGGATGCCGATAGATATGCACCAAAGCTTTCAATTCAGTGTAGAGGTTACGGCAGAGTCTGGAAAGCTTTGTGAACTTCAGGGGGGTCTCAGAAGATGACTTCTTCAAGAATGAGTCAGCATGGGATAAGCCACAACTATTCTTTATCAATGAAGTTTCTAGCGATGATATCCATAACTTCATTGATAGAATAGTATATACCACCATTAGCAAAGTGGCGATTTGCAACATTGTCATTTTTGTTGATAAAAAAGACAAAGAAGCCATGCAGGTTACTCTAGAGCGAGCATATTCATCAGATTTGAAGATCTATAGTGGCATTTATGCAGCAAAGAGAGGCAAGAGAGAATGTGGCATAGCGATTCAAACTCTTGAATCATTCTTTCTGTGTATGCGGAGTCCCAACCCTGATCACTCCTTACAAAAGAACATAAGAGGGAATTCAAATAATTTGAGATTGATGCTAGAAGAGCAAGATATTCCCAGGTCCATACATTATCAAAAAAACAACTATGGAAGTCCTACAAAAAGTGGGAGTCTCTTGCTTACCATGATGGAGAATTTGCTACCGGTAGGTTGGGAGGTCACCTTGTGCAAGATGGGATATTTATTTGAGGATCTCCTAAGAAAAGGCAACTCCACAAATATTATTGAAAATAAGCATTTCATGGCTTATTTCCAGCTTCAAGCAGATCTAACCACAGGCTATGAAAAAGAGATAGACCACAAGGACACCGATGACATGGATGATTACCTTGAAGATCATAATGTCCCAGTTGATGATGATGAAAAGATGGACTTACATGACCCGTTCACAGAGAGGTTGGTGGATGAAGACAAACATGATGATGCCTTCTTTGATAATTATGGCTCGCAGGGTTATGAAAAAAGGCCACTACGACAATACTTAGCGGTATGAACTCTCT
This sequence comes from Dipteris shenzhenensis, assembly GCF_047967505.1. Taxonomy (NCBI): domain Eukaryota; kingdom Viridiplantae; phylum Streptophyta; class Polypodiopsida; order Gleicheniales; family Dipteridaceae; genus Dipteris; species Dipteris shenzhenensis. The sequence continues at coordinate 27,146,673 of NC_141600.1, forward strand.
ATTTCTCAACTAAATACAATTTTTTAAATAAGATTTAAATTTAAAGATAATGAATCTATTCTCTCATATTTGTTTACAGGCAATAGAGGGAGAAGAAATGGATGAAGTCAATACAGAGGCACTCCCTTCTACTTCAACAATGCAACCACCTCTAAATTTGATTGAAAAATCAAATTTAGGTGCATTGGATAAAATGGGGAGCTCATTTGAAGTTAGGATCATTTTGAAATGAGAACCTCAGTATTTAAGCTTTGGTAGAGAGGAGGTTTCAATCCTCTCCAATCCTTTACAAGAGGTTAATGACAATGTTATCTTGGCCATTCTCAGGTAACACTTATTTATTTGTTGCTACTTCAATGAGCTAACATTTGTTTATTTATTCACAATGTAGTTATATATCAGTTTCCTAGTGCAGAATGCAAATCAATTCTATGAGCTAATGTTTGTTTATTTCTTGGTGCAGCGTAGTTATTTCTCACCTTCCTAGTGTAGTGCAGCATCGTGTCTACATGTTCGATGCTCTCCTTTCTTCTATTCTTAGCTCTCCTGAAAAGACTATAGAAGATGTTTGTACCTAGTTAAGCCCTTTGAATTTAGATGGGGTGCGAGTCATCTTAATGCCTTATCGTGAGGCATAAGTATCAACTCTAACCTTATTTTTACTATTTCTTTGGCAAGTTTGTGTAAAACAATAATCATTTTTATTCTGGTCGTGTAGCTCACATTGGAGTCTGATCTTCTGGGACCTTGAACTCAACCATTTATGGTTTGTGAATTCAATAGAAGGCTATCATGCCAAATCCCCAAGGTAATTATTCTCTTAATATTTTTTATACTTTCTTATTTTGTATCTTATGATCATGACATATTAATATATTTAATATGTCATGATGGACAGTGCTACATATTGGCTAGTATCTGCTGTCAGAACAACCACAGAGCAACAAGATCAAGTAGAATTCAAAAGACGTTTGCCAGTGGAGCAAAAAGATGGACACAGTTGTGGGTGGAGAGTTGCCTACAACTGCATGTTGTTTCTTAGAGAGATTTTTGATTTGGAGTTACCAGTCAAAATGGAATCATATACAGAAGCTGATCTGCTAGCATTTCGGGCTGAGAGTATTTAGCATCTAATTACTACAATTGGGAAACAACCTGAAAATATGACTACATTGCAGCATGTATAAAACCTTATCTTTATACTTGTATGCTTGTTCAAGCCTTTAATTGGGATGTGTAAATCTCATAACTTTTTTATATTTTCCTCCAAAAGGAGAAGAGACAGAGTCTAATGAAAGCATGCTATCTTTATACTTTTATGATTATTTAAACCATTATTTTTATTTGGGATGTGTAAATCTCATAACTTGTCTAATGAAAGCATGCTATCTTTTACTTCTATGATTATTTAAACCATTATTTTTATTTGGGATGTGTAAATCTCATAACTTTTTAAATTTTTCCTCCAAGAGGAGGAGAGACTCACTCTAATGAAAGCATGTATGAAACCTTTTTAAATTTTTGCTCCAAGCAGAGGAGAGACTCACTCTAATGAAAGCATGTATGAAATCTTATCTGCTTGTTTAAGCCTTTATTTGGGATGTGTACATCGCATAACCTTTTTATATTTTTATGGCAGAAGGAGGATGTGGAGGACATAGCAAGTGAAGAAGAATATGATGTAGACTACTCTCTCAATAAGATGAGTCATGAAAATATGAATCTATTGGAGCAGATTGGAAGTTCATTCACCGCTATGTTGTTAATTCGACAACAACCTCATTTTTTTGAATTTGGTGAAGAAGATATTTCAATCCTCTTGAATCCTAAGAATGAGGTTAATGTCAAAGTCATTACAACCATCCTCAGGTTTGATGCAGCCTTTTCCTTGGCTTTATACTTTGCTTATTTTGATTAAACCCAAGAAGCTAATACTTTTTTTTAAATATAGTAATGTTATAGCAAATTTTTCGCAAAATATACAAAGCGTTTCATATATGCTCGATCCTCGTATTTCGGAAGTGCTTAGCAACAAAGAAGAAACCATAGAGGATGTTTGCAAGTGGTTGAAGCACGTTCCTATGAATGACGCACGAGTTATTTTTACAGCATATTATGAGAAGTAAGCATCAAACCCTACTTGTTTTTTCTATTGCATTGCTAGAATGGTCTCAAACACAGTAATTATTCTTTATTGATAATGCAGCTCACATTGGAGTCTAGTAGTCATGGACATCCTTGCGAAGAAGTGCTTCTTTGCCAACTCAATGACATCCGTCCATGGCAATGTGTTAGAGTAAGTATAGACTACACTTGTTGTCACTTCTTGACATGTAGATTGATATGCAATGCACATACTCACTATTGTTATATGTTTTGATGTGCAGATCAGCTCGAAAGCTAGTAGGTGCTATCGACATAGTAATGCGGCAATGTGACTTGGCATAACAAATAGAGTATATAACATGTCAGGTATCACATCAAGAGAATAGCCACATCTATAATTGTGGATGGAGGGTGGGCTACAATTGCTTTTTGGTACTAGGTCAAATTTTTGAGATACAAAATGACACCACACTGTCAACATATACGGATTTGCATCTCTATGCATTTATAACATATACCATTCGAGCAATCATTGATAATGCCATCAAAGAGTCAAAGAGGATAGAAGACCTCAACTCTACAAACATGGCTTCATTGGAAGAATTGGGAAGCTCTTTTAATGTTAGGGTTATGATTCAACATAGACCTCAGTATCTTGAATTTGGGGAAGAGGAGATTTCAATTCTCTCTAGAGCTTCAAATGAGGTCAATAACAACGTTATGATGGCCATTCTCAGGTTTGATACAAACTTTTTCTCTGCTTGATAATTCAATATTTTGATTAAATCTAATAAGCTAATATTCATTTATTTCTTGGTGCAGTATAGTTATCTCATGATTTGGTAGAGTCGTACAAAATCGTGTGTATATGTTGGATTCCCTCCTTTCTCCTATACTTAGCGATAGTAGAAAGACAATAGCCGATGTTTGTAAATTGCTACAGCCTTTACATTTACATAGCGTGTGAGTCCTATTTATGGCATATCATGAGATGTAAGTATCATGGCAACCTTTATTTTCATCTTATACTAGCAACATTGTGTTAAATAATAATGGTTCTTAATTATTCATGTAGGGAACATTGGAGTCTGGTGGTTTGGGACCTTGAAGACAACTATTGTTGGTTTGTTAACTCGATTATTGCAGGCTTTCATGGCTCAGTGCAAACGTAAGTATTCTATTAATCTGTTGTTACTTCTATATTATGTACCTTATGTAATAGACACACTAAGTTTTTTTAATATGTCACGATGAGCAGGTCGATTGAGAAGTTGGTATCTGCTATCAGAGAAACAGGACAGTACAAAGACTCGGTAGACTTCCAAAAGCGTTTAGTAGTAGAGCAAGAAGATGAGCATAGTTGTGGGTGGAGAGTTGCCTACAACTGCATGTTGATTTTCAAAGAAATTTTCTCACTTAAGCGACAGATCTCATCGGAAGACTCTTTGGAGCTCAAATATTCAGAGGAGGATATACAATTGTTTAGGGCTGAAATCATTCGAGACCTAATTGCTGCCATTAGAATACAACGTGCAACTGAAGCAATATCAGAGCTTCCCTTTAAGGAAGAGGAGACTGAGTCTACTATGAAAGCACTGCACACTACAGAAGAAGTAGAGACCCAGTGTACACCTACAGCACCACAGCCTCCACTGGAAGCATCAGAAGAGTTGCCACCGCCTCCGCTTGCATTTAAGGAAGAGGATACTGAGTCTACTCCAAAAGCATCAGAAGAGTTGCCACCGTCTCCACTAGAAGCATCACAAGAGTTGTGATGCATGTATGATGTTGTGTTTGTAGTTTTTGTTGATTATACACCAATTTGTGACTTATTACTTAAGTGGCATTTACTGATGATATTTATATAATTATTTCATGCACACAATTTTATGATATGAATGTGTGATGATGTGATTATTTGGAAATAAATCCTTGTGTGATGAGAATTTTGATATGAATATGTGATGATGTAATATTTGTAATATATTTCTTCATGCACACAATTTTATGATATGAATGTGTGATGATGTGATTATTTGGAAATAAATCCTTGTGTGATGAGAATTTCGATATGAATATGTGATGATGTAATATTTGTAATATATTTCTTCATGCACACAATTTTATGATATGAATGTGTGATGATGTGATTATTTGGAAATAAATCCTTGTGTGATGAGAATTTTGATATGAATATGTGATGATGTAATATTTGTAATATATTTCTTCATGCACACAATTTTATGATATGAATGTGTGATGATGTGATTATTTGGAAATAAATCCTTGTGTGATGAGAATTTTGATATGAATATGTGATGATGTAATATTTGTAATATATTTCTTCATGCACACAATTTTATGATATGAATGTGTGATGATGTGATTATTTGGAAATAAATCCTCGTGTGATGAGAATTTTATTCAGTTGAAAATATTATCCTTTTGGAATGGAGTAAAGGGAGTGGTTCAAGCCATTTGGATGTTTCAAAATATTATCCTTTTGGAATGGAGGGGATTTACATATCCGTACAAAATTGGATATGAATGGAGGGGATTTACATATCCGTACAAAATTTGGATGTTTCAAAATATTATCCTTTTGATATGAATGTGTAATGATGTGATTATTTGGAAATAAATCCTTGTGTGATGAGAATTTTATTCAGTTGGATAGTCTCCACTCACTTAAAGTAGAGCATTCGCAATGCTTCTCTCACTTTATTCCAACCCTTATCCTTATCATCTCCACTCACTTAAAGTAGAGCATTCAATCTCCACTCGCTTCATTCCAACCCTTATCCTTATCATAGTGAACACATCGTGCCTCTCACTTTATTCCAACCCTTATCCTTATCATAGTAAACACATCGTGCCTTAGTGCACTTGTATTCTTCCATCCTAGTCCTTCCACAAACACTCTCTTATTTCTTACATCCTAGTCCTTCTGAGTAACTTGTATTCTTCTATCCTAGTCCTTCCACAAACACTCTCTTCTTTCATCCATCCTGATAACCAAGTATTCTTCTATCCTAGTTTTTCCACAAACACTCTCTTCTTTCATCCATCCTAGTGCTTCTCATTAACTTGTATTCTTCCATCGTAGTGCGCTGCAAACACTCTCTTCTTTCTTGCATCTTCTATCCTAGTTCTTCCACAAACACTCTCTTCTTTCATCCATCCTAGTGCTTCTCATTAACTTGTATTCTTCCATCGTAGTGCGCCGCAAACACTCTCTTCTTTCTTGCATCTTCTATCCTAGTTCTTCCACAAACACTCTCTTCTTTCATCCATCCTAGTGCTTCTCATTAACTTGTATTCTTCCATCGTAGTGTGCCGCAAACACTCTCTTCTTTCTTGCATCATAGTCCATCTCCCTTTCTTTATCATCTCCCCACCCATGGATGTCCTTGGCATTGTCGAAGACGTGGAGTTCGGAATTAACAATCTCAAAGAATGGTGTGCTGACGAAGGAGCACAGAGAGAGGCCAGAATTCGACAAGGTTCTCCTTTGACACACATGGAGAGAGAGGAATTTGCTGCACAAAGGCACATAGAGAGGGAGGAGAGTCTCAAGATAGGAGAGAGTGAAAGACTTTTAAGACGTATGATAAAAGCATGACAAGATCTATTAGACTTCTTAAGTAACCTGCGTTATCGTAGCTCTCGTCATGGGCGATTTGATGCAGACGCTGAGAGAACAATAAGAGCCTCTCAGAGAAATTATAAAGAAACAATTTGTGATTGCTTAAATTTCTTCTTCGCATGTAATTATGTTGAGGATACAGCTGTGGAGGCAGTGAAAGATTGGGTTGTTGAGAAGATAAGAGAGACCAATGATGAGATCTTCTAGACTTAGGGTGATTAAGAAGATAAGAGAGACTGTATATGGCTTTCAGTAAAATGATCTACTTCTTGTACAAATGTGATGTTAAGATGATGTTAAGAGAGACTGTATTAAGGTGTTTTTTGACACCATATGGCTTTGAGTAATATGATCTACTTCTTTACAAATGTGATGTGCTCTTTTTGAAATGTACTCTAGTTTTCATAACATGTCACGCCATTTTTCTAATTTGATTTTTTAAAATCTTACTTTTTGTCTCTTTTAACAATGTAATGTACTCTATTTTTAATGTACTCTAGTTTTAATAACATCTCACGTCATTTTTTCTAATTTGATTTTTTAAAATCTTCTTTTTGACTCAATGTTTTGTTTTATAAGAGCCTCTTTTTTTTAAATGTTTTATCCAAAATTATCTCACAAAATGAATTTGGATAGTGCAAGAGTCCAAAATTAATGAAATAGGAGTTTTAATCTAAAATCTCAGAACGCATCGCGAGAATGCCCACCATGCACTAAACCCATTAGAGCACATCGCTTTCGAACAAGATTAAAGTACATTTTTGGAGATTATTGGGAATGCCCTGCTTGTGATCTGACCACATGAAAACTCCCTGACCTTGCATCAGACATCGCATGAATGTACTCTAAGTAACTACAAGCTCATAACGTCCATCCAAGAGAGGTCTCATGCATGGCATCAAGCCAGTATATAATCTCCAAAATTGTACTTCAAACCTTGTCGAAATTGATGTGTTTGACGCCTAATCCTTTAACATTGTCGTTTAGGGTGTTTACACACTAAAGAGTGCCCAAGGCTGGGCACCCTTTTGGATCAATAGGAAGCTTGAGTTTGGCTTTGGGCGGGTACCTTCTTACACATACACTGCCCATCCCTAAACCAAATAATCTGACATGGAGTTTACGTCTTGCCCTCTCCAAGCCCTTCCATGGGAACCAAGCTTGGCTACCCAACGATGGGTGGGCTTATGATAGCCAATGGTTGAGATCCTCTTGGTCCCTCACCTCCAATCAGAGCTTCATGTCCGGGCGGTGTGTACTTTGGCGGTGTGTAAAGGGGGTGCCCATGGGTGGGTACTTAGTTTTTTAAAAACTTCACGATGGGCGGGTGGTGTGTAATGGGGTGTGCCAATTCCAGCCCGCCCATGATTGTTTTTGGGCGTCCACTCTTTGGGCACCCTTTGGCCGTGAGCCCGCCCATAATTGTTTTTGGGTACCCACTCTTTGGGCACCCTTTGGCCGTGTGTGAAACAACCTTAGGGCCTTAGCACATGGATGGAGCTAGCATGGGTTTAGGATGGGAATATTTTTGTCATCATTACTCCCATCCTACACCAAGTAGTCTAGGATGGATTTAGAATCGGAGTAGCCACTTTTTCTCCCATCCTGGACCATGGCTTCTAGACCTGGCAGCCAGAATGGGTTGTCCTTTTTTAGGGATTCAAAAACATGGAAGGATGACATGTGTCCTTGTCCCCACAAGGTCCCCACCTTTTAAACACATGAAATGATGCCATGTGTCCTCTTCCTCCTAAACCCATCCCTAGTTCTTTTTTTGTTAGCACATGGTGGGATGGGAATAGGATAGAAATATGCATGGGACCACTTGGGACCACCTTTTCCCATTCCCATCCTATTTCTTGCCATGTGCTAAGCCCCTTAGCCACCATTAGAGGGAATTCTCTTATGTGGAATCTGGATCTCGCGCAGATTCCTCAGTCCACCCAGCACCACCCAATCTTTCATCACGACACGCGATCTATCTTCTTCTTCGCAAAAGCTTTACACAAACACTTCAAACATTGCTACAATCATGCAGCTTTCCTCCTTGATGCGTAGCTGCCTGCTCATGATCCCTACCTCCCTTAGCCGTCGCTATGCACCCCTTTGGTTTCTCCTCCTCCCCACATTCCTCTTCTGCATCTCAGCTTCTTTCCTCTTCATCAGAAAATTACGTCGCCTTGCAGCTGCTTTGCCTCCCGGGCCTCTTCCCTTACCCATCATCGGTCACCTCCACTTGTTGGGTGTTCTAACCCACCAATCTTTTCATCGCCTCTTCCAAATTTATGGCCCCTTAATGTCCCTGCGCTTAGGTTCCATCCCTGTTATCGTTGCTTCTACGCCTGCTATGGCCAGAGAAATCCTTCAAACACAGGATCAGGTCTTCGCTTCCAGACCCCGAACAGCAGCAACTATATACACTCTCTTCGAAGGTTCGGATATTGGTTTTGCTCCTTATGGCCCTTACTGGAGACGGATGCGGCAGCTATGTGTTACGGAGCTCTTCAGCAATAAAAGGCTCGAATCTTACAGAGCTTTGAGGGAAGAGGAAACGGCGCTTCTAATGCTATCCATTCTCGATGATAGCAAGAAGGGAAGGGAAGTATCGGTCCTTTCACGATTGAGGTGCACCACGAATAATATCATCTCCAGGTTGACTTTGGGGCAGAAATTCTCAGAGCTTGTTAGTGACTCCAGAGATGCCTCCAATCATATTGTAAATCTCTTGAATGAATGGTTATACCTCCTTGACGTGTTCAATGTAGGAGACTTTATCCCATACGTGCAATGGATGGATCTGCAAGGCTACGTGAAACGCATGAAAATTGTCGGGGAAATGATCAGAACCACCTTCCAAGAAATTATTGATGATCGGCGCAAGCTGAGGAGAGCGGAACCATGCTCCCCAAAAGACTTGTTAGACGTGCTGTTATCCGTCGCCGCTGAAGAAACCCAGCAGGATGTGCCGATTACGGATGATAATATCAAGGCAGTCTTAATGGTAATAGGCTGAAAAATTTTCATGGTTGTCTCATAGTTTAGAAAATTTGATCGTGCTCGCAGCTCCTAACTCTAATCCTGCTTCCTTTCATTTAAGGACATGTTTGCGGGAGGCACAGACACAACTTCCGTTACAATCGAATGGGCAATGTCGGAGATCCTGAGTAACGCAACGTGCATGAAAGAGCTCCACGAAGAACTCGATTCTGTGGTGGGAAATGGTCGACTTCTAGAGGAGTCCGACATCGCTCACCTGCCGTACTTACGAGCGGTGGTGAAGGAGACCATGCGGTTGCACCCGGCTGTGCAGTTGCTCTCACCGCACGAATCCGTACAGGTTTGTGAGATAGCCGGATACAGCATACCGGCCAAAACACGCGCGTTTGTGAACGTATGGGCAATAGGGAGGGATCCAAGTTGCTGGGAGAGGGCATTGGAGTTCTGGCCGGGGAGCTTCTTGGGCAGCAACGTAGATGTGAAGGGCCAGCACTTCGAGCTACTGCCATTTGGGTCAGGAAGGAGGGGGTGTCCAGGGTGGAGGCTGGGGCTGCAAAACGTGCAGGTGATTCTAGGGAGGATGGTGCATGCTTTCGACTGGTCGCTCACAGATAATATTGGAGGTGGACTGGACATGAGTGAGAGCTCTGGTCTTACTGCTCACATGGACTCGCCCCTCCTTGCTATGGCTTCACCAAGATTGCCCCTTTATCTCTACCATTAACAGCATAAGGTTTGTAGATAGGAAACCTTAGAACTTTTCAGGTTTTAAGGGCAAAATATAATTAAAATATAAAGGAATCTACAAATTCGAAAAATTGCAAAGATAAACCTCTCACATAAATTTGAAAAGTTCAAGTTTCATTATACGTAATTTTGCGGCAAATAAGACCCTCTAATGTGTTTGTATAGCATAATTACCTTCTAATGTGTTTGAAATTGTGAATGAAATAAGACCTTCTAATGTGTTTGTATAGCATAATTATAATACTATTCTAGGATTATGCGGTTGCAATTTTGTGTAGTTCATCTTTCCTCATCACTAGTGCAAATTGTATCTTCATTAGAGTCTTTATCTTCCCTTATCGCTAGTTTTTGCAACAAGTATTGGTTTTTCATTTGAACAATTTAGTGTTGCATTTTTACGAGCTTGCAATGCGATAAAGGAAGCATGTTAGTATCCAACGTCTTCCACAATTTAATTCTACGATTTGCTTTGTTGTATGTGGGCATTTGCATGATAATGTAGCACTACAAAAGCTCAAAATGGTCAGTTTTCGGATGCATAATGCACTGTGAATTCCTTTTGTTCCATCTCTACAGATGCCTACATTTTGCATAGGATGCCTTGGTCTTTATTTACCATGATATTGCATTGGAATAGTACAACTCTTTTAATTCCGAATCTTTGTTATAAATATACTTTTCTTCACCAACAAAATGATTATTAATTAATACATCTTGCATTTTCCTTTATTGCATGGATTTGACTTTACACTTACATGCCAAAGGCATTTTGTAATACATATTCTTACTTTCTATTCTCTTTATTTTATATATCATAGCATTGTGCTTGGGTGCATGTAGTTGAGTTATAGTGGGGTAGAATGGGGTTGAAAGTTGTCTCACCTTGCCCCACAATTTTATTTTGGTTTACACGGCGATCGACAATAATATTGATGCTAATTTCTATTTCATAACATCAGTATTATCATCAATTATCCATCAAATATTGATCATAGGATTAACTTTTTTTGTTTGTTTATCATTGTCAAGAATTGATGTTTATATCGATAGCTCTATATCAACGCAAGTACTTAGACATGTTGATGTTTTCACACTTAGGAAAAAACCGTTTCCTTACAAATTCTATTAAAATTTATGTCATGATTCGAATGGGCAAGGAGACAGTTTGTATTCACTGAGTCACAAATAAGAATGGCACAATATTGTATACTCAAAGTCACAATTAGAAAATATATTAGGATTTTCATCCTCTCATCTTGTATGTTTTTCAAAATAGATGTACATCTTAGGATTTTCACCCTCTCATCTCATATATTTTTGAAATAAGGTCTTCACCTTTGCTCTTGCATTGCTAATTGAAAGGGTTTACTAGTGGATTTGCTATTGGACCTTCCATCCTTGTAGAGTGCCTTGAACTCACATGACTCTAGTGCTTGCATGGATTCGGTGACTTGGGAAATGGGTACAATTAGTTCTTGGAAATATACATAAATATTGTAGAGTACTTGACCCCAAAATACCATGTGGTATTTATGTTTACTACATGATATTTATGTCTACCATGTGGTATATAAGTTGTGTGGTAACGGGAAGTAGCAAGCTAAGGGTGTCCACTTTTTGTTCACTCCCCAATCCTTAGGAGGTGGAAAAACAAGCTTTTTAGCACACAAAAATGCAAATCTCACCTACTTCCCTATGGATCTAGTCTTTGAAGTCTTCTAACACAACATCACACTTGCTATTGTGCACACAATCGTATAGTCTGATCAAAAATTCGATGCACACACAAAAAATTTCTTTGTGTCACACAGCATGGTCCCAGGGTGGTCACATGTTTGTCACGAACAGAGAGTGTCATATTAAATTCTAAATTTCTCACTCATTTTAGATTAAATGTTATTGAAACTTTGTAAGTGGTCTCTTTGCATTATGTAGATCTTAACTTGATTTATTGGTAATTTTTTGAATGATTTATCTGATTATAAATAATTATTTATAATAAATAAAGTCATAAAATACATGCATTTTAGTAGCACACCACTTTTTTTTAGTATTTTGAATAATTAAGCAAATCCAATTCGGTGGAAGGTTAGTAGGCACATAAGGGTGTGTGGTTGAATCATCAAATCCCAAATCCAATGGTTAGATTTAGGAAGATTGAAGTTTAATTTTTACTTTTACTCCTTAGAGGATCAACAAAGAATATTAAAAATAAATCTAGTAATTCCCAAACATGACCAAACATTTCAAAAATGTCAATATTTTTAGTCCTCTGCATGATGAATAAGAGGAAAAAATTTTGGTTAAATTTGAGTAAGGAAAACGTACGATATGGCCTCCAAGAGTGAAATCTCACTTTTGTGGGGGAAAAAGGGCCACCCAAGCCTAATACCAAGACAAGGTAGGCTTGGTATAAGGCTTGGTAAGGTAGGCTAGGAGCATCACTGACCCTAGTGGCAAGCCTTTGAGTGTGCATGCTGCCCATGCAGAAGGTTGAGTCATCTATTTTTGCCTTGCAACCATGCCACGTTGTTAGACCACGTGGTGCCATGTCATCAAGGAGATGTGACATCACTCCTTGCCATGTCACCTTACATTGCCACACGTGCTGCCACATGTGCCACCTTATCATTCCACATCATGAGCCATGTCATCACACCTTGCCACCTTGGCATACCTCGCCAACCTTGCCATGTCACCAATCCCTCCACCTCAATTTGCCATGTCAATCTACCACCTCATGAATGCCAACTCATCATGCCACGTCACCTTTCCATGTCATGGAAGAGACTATATTGCCACATCATGACCATGCATGGTGCCACATCAGCCACATGTATACACATCATGATGTGCGAGGCATAAAATACCTCGATCGAGGTATATGTCCTGCGTGAGGCATAGAATACCTCGATCGAGGTATATGACCGAGGGATAGAATACCTCGATCGAGGTATAAGACCGAGGGGTATGTGCTATGACCGAGGGGTACCTCGATCGAGGTTTATACCTGCATGAGGCATTAAATACCTCGATTGAGGTATATGATCTGGGCATAGCATACCTCGATCGAGGTATTTGAAGGTACAAAACTGGAATAAAATCAAACGATGCAAATATTCTAAATTAACGTTGGATTCTAGCCAATTAGTTTCAATCTTAGCACCTTCTCCACCAATAATAATGAAGAGCAATCTATCTAAGAGCAATCTAGTGGATGAGTTGAGGCTCTCTATAAGACACCACGTTTTGGTTCATTTCACCCATTCTTAGCCATTCTTGCGTCCTCATCACTTTGTCACACATTCCAACCTACTTTCATTGAGAATGGGTTCTCAAAGCTGCAGAGCTAGTAGACGTGAAAGATGTAGGAACCCCCCCCCAAATCTCATTGACGAGGAGCGCAAGCGGAAGGCTCGTGAGCGCAAGAGAGCCTCTAGAGCTAGAGCTCGCACTGCCACCACCGATCCACCTCCACCTCTACCTCTACATCCCACCTCCACCTCCACCTCCACCCCCACCCCCACCCCCACCTCCATTGTCCCCCCATCCTCATCTGCTCCCCTACCTCTAGCCTCCGCCCTTCCCCTAGCCACGTACATTTTGGACTCCACCTCTACCTCTTCCCCCTCCACCCTCCCCCTTCCCCCTCCCCCTCCCCCTCCCCCTCCTCCTCCCCCCATTCTTCTTGGCGCCTCCCTTCCCCTGTCCACCCTACCATCTCCCATTGATCCCCTTGCCCCACCTTGCAGCAGCAGTGTTGCTTCACGACGTGACTTGCCGAAGTCCACTATCCATCGTCGTACTAGCAAGATTGTGCAGTCTTTTTTTTGTGACCTCACGCCAGCTTCGCAGTCTTCTCTTCTCACATCCCTGATTGATCACCCTGACTTGGTAGAGTGTAGGAGGCTTGCTGGTCTTGGTGCACGTAGAGATAGGGTTGTATCTAGCGAGGTCCTTAGCAGCGTTCGACATTCTTATGCTTCTATTAAGCATAGGAACTCTAGTGATGCCTTGGCAGCACGTCGTGCTATTGTGGCTGCCATTAATAGACCTCATATGATAGGCCATGTGCGTACCGCTTCACGTCTTCTTCAGATTGCACCGCGCACATAATTGCGAGCAGGCATGATTAGGAGGCAGAGTATAGAGGATAGTGAGACTGATGCTCTTTGGGCTTCGAGTGGTCGTGCACCCCGCAGCGATCGATTGTTGGATGATTCCACTAAGTCCTTCATACAACAGTTTTGGGAGGAGCATTGCAGAGCATCCCCGGTGTTCAAGAAGGCATTGCAGAAGAGGGTGTCACGTGGTGTGTACATTGAGCATGGTGCATGTTTTTTGGAGTGTACCCAGACTGAGTTGTACACTCAGTTTGTAGAGGCACACCCAGAGTTCAGGATTGGGCAGAGGTCATTTGAGCGATGCAGGCCATGGTTTGTGCGATGCTCTTAGGAGCGTGACACATTCTATTGTCGCTACCATGTGGATTTTGGATTGATGTATGATGTATTCCGTTCCCTTGATGGTCATAGGGGAGTGGTTCCTACTAGCCCTCACGACTTCATTCATTCCATATTGTGTACACGAGATGGTGATGCTTTATTCCACTCCCTTGATTGTGTGGAAGGCAAGTGTACTTTGTGTGGTGACTTTGCTAGAGTGCCACGAGTTGCACTAGATACTTGTGATGTGCAGATGGTTCGTTGGCAGCAGTATGAGTACAGTACCTTGACATTAGATGGTGGTGCACAGTCGAGGAGGTTGCAGCTTGTGGGGAAGGAGACACCACGTGTTGTATTCATTGACAGTTTTCGAGGGAAGCTATACCGCTACATACGTCACTTGCACACTGCAAAATGGGAGGATCGTCAGCTCTGTGCATGTTTGAGGACATTTCCTACAGGGGTGGTTGTCTCAGTGGTGGACTTTGCGGAGAATTACACCTTTGCACCATAGCATGAGATCCAATTGGAGTATTATTTCTCCGAACAGGTGATGTGTGATTGAGTATTGATTTTTTCCCCACCTCATTATATTGAATTATTTCAATAGTCATATTTTTTTTCAATGCCATATTGCAGGTTGCTATATTTGTGCACATTAGCTATCGTCATGCATAGGCTCATGTGGATGGCATTGATAGCACCATGGAATCACGCATCATTGTGCGAGAGTATCACTTCTACATTAGTGATGATCGATCGCATGATGCCCATTTTGTGCAGCATTGCTTCAGTTTGCATGATAGTTTCTTGAGGGATTTTGGTGTCACATGGAAGCGGCGCTGGATCTGGTCAGACGGCTACGGTGGTCAGTTTAAATCCGCTAGACAGTTTTATTGGTTCTACAGATGGCACCATGAGACAAGCATTCCGATCACATGGAGATACTTCGAGACAGGGCATGGTAAGGGAGAGCACGATGGTGCAGGTGTTTTCGTGAAGCGTGCTTTGCATCGATACCAGTTGTGTCACAGTGCCGATCGCTTCAAGGATGCACATGATGTGGTGCGGTGGTGCAGCTAGCACTTATCCACTAGTGCTATCTCCTCGTTTCAGTCGCATGACGATAGGGTGGTGAGCCGGTATTTTTGGTGCGTGGACATTGGGAGTCTTGATCGGTCTAGGCCTTTTGATTGTCATTCTGTGTCTGGCACTCTTGATTTCCATTCCATCAGGAGTGTAGGTGAGTCTCACCCCGCGATCTTTTCTCGACGGTTTGCATGTTTTTGCTCTGCATGCATTGATGATGATTGGGGAGGGTGCTCCATGATACCATGGGCCGATCCATGGGTATGGCGAGTGCTTTCTCCCTTCCAGCCTTGGGAGGAGGTACATGATGATCAGGATGCGAGATTCAATTCCTCTAGAGATTATGACCAGCTTACAGATATTTTGCGTATTGGTGATATCTTGGCGGTTATTGCTTCGGAGGGCAATGAGGAGGGTGTGGATTATTACTTGTTGCGATGCTCTATGTTGAAGAGTGTGCTGAATGAGGATACAGTGGATGGGCATGGGATGCACTTCCATGCTCATAGCATGATCGTAGGTGGCCACTATTTTCAGCAGATACAGAGGCGTGGTCGCTATATTGAGTTCCAAGAGTACATGGCGGATCAGGAGGCATACATGTATTCTCATCTTGTTGTTGGGATCAAGATTACTTTGAGTCGTGTTCGCACTCGCAAGGCAACGTCCACTCCACGATGGCGCCTTGCAGTGGCATATCATAAGAGCATACTTGCAACTATTGGCATGAGAGCTAATCTTGAGGAGGAGCTGAGGAGTAGCACATTACATATCATATTTCTTGGGATCATCAGTTGATCAGATTGATTTTTATTGGGTATCACTAGTTGATTACACATTTTTGTATTCGATATGTATAGGCTCAATATGTGACCGTACCATTGTAATTTTCATGGACTCATATTTTGTATTTCACTCTGATGGTTGTATACACATTCATACACATCATTGTATTAGATTCTATTTTATACATGATGTCCGATGTCTTCTCAATGGGATTTGTTGTGTTTGTAAAACAAAAAATTGTTTATTAGTAGTAATGTTGTAATTTGTTTTGTGCTTTAGGACATTTTAAAAACGTGACTACGAAAATTCACGCACGAACTAATGAAATACGCATGTGGACTTATCTATTGGTCCCTACTAGCACGACTACGTATGAAAAATGGTGCACGTACTGACGAAATAAGCACGTGGATAGTTCTGTTGGGGATGAAACTTTGCAAGACTCTTAGGTCACCCTAGACATACATCCACGCAAGATTTTTTCTCCAAATGATTTGGTATGTGTCACGTGGAAGGTATAATGCATACATTTTTACAATCCATACTAGTAGGACTGTGGCAAAGCTATGGCGCATGTACTAACGAAATGCGCATGTGGACTTATCTGTTGGGGATGAAACTTCGCACGACTCTTAGGCCACCCTAGACATACATCCACGTGAGATTTGGTCTTGAATTGATTTGGTATGCACCACGTGGAAGGTACAATGCGTACATTTTTACAATCCCTACTAGCATGACTACGGCAAAGCTATGGCACACGTACTAATGAAATATGCATGTGGACTTATCTGTTGGGAATGAAACTTCGCACAACTCTTAGGCCACCCTAGACATACATCCACGAAAGATTTTGTCTCGAACTGATTTGGTATGCGCCATGTGGAAGGTATAATGCGTACATTTTTACAATCCCTACTAGCATGACTACGTATGAAAAATGGCACACGTACTAATGAAATATGTATGTGGACTTATCTGTTGGAGATTAAACTTTGCACGGCTCTTAGGCTACCGTAGACGTACATCCACGCAAGATTTGGTGTCCAACTGATTTGGTATGTGCCACGTGGAAGGTATAATGCGTACATTTTTACAATCCCTACTCTCATGACTATGTATGAAAAATGGCGCACGTACTAATGAAATACGCATGTGGACTTATCTGTTGGGGATGAAACTTCACACGGCTCTTAGAATACCCTAGACGTAAACCCACACAAGATTTGGTCTCGAACTGATCTGGTATGTACCACGTGGAAGGTACAATGCGTACATTTTTACAATCCCTACTAGCACGACTGCGGCAAAGCTATGGCGCACGTACTAACGAAATATGCATGTGGACTTATCTGTTGGGAATGAAACTTTGCATGACTCTTAGGCCACCGTAGACATACATCCACGCAAGATTTGGTCTCGAACTGATTTGGTATGCGCCACGTGGAAGGTATAATGTGTACATTTTTACACTCCCTACTAGCACGACTACGTATAAAAAATGGTGCACGTACAAACGAAATATGCATGTGGACTTATCTGTTAGAGATTAAACTTTGCACGACTCTTAGGCTACCGTGGATGTACATCCACACAAGATTTGGTGTCCAACTGATTTGGTATGCACCACATGGAAGGTATAATGTGTACATTTTTACAATCCCTACTAGCACGACTACTTATGAAAAATGGCGCACGTACTAACAAAATATGCATGTGGACTTATCTGTTGGAAATTAAACTTTGCACGGCTCTTAGGCTACCGTAGACGTACATCCATGCAAGATTTCATGTCCAACTGATTTGGTATGCGCCACATGGAAGGTATAATGCGTACATTTTTACAATCCCTACTACCACGACGATGTATGAAAAATGTCGCACGTACTAATGAAATATGCACGTGGACTTATCTGTTGGGGATGAAACTTCACACGGCTCTTAGACTACCCTAGACGTACATCCACGCAAGATTTGGTGTCCAACTAATTTGGTATGCGCCACGTGGAAGGTATAATGCGTACATTTTTACAATCCCTACTAGCATGACTAAACCCTAAACCCTAAACCCTGTTGGGGATGAAACTTCACATGGCTCTTAGGCTACCCTAGACGTACATCCACGCAAGATTTGGTGTCTAACTGATTTGGTATGTGCCACGTGGAAGGTATAATGCGTACATTTTCACAATCCCTACTAGCACGACTAAACCCTAAACCCTGTTGGGGATGAAACTTCACATGGCTCTTAGGCTACTCTAGACGTATATCCACGCAAGATTTGGTCTCCAACTGATTTGGTATGCGCCACGTGAAAGGTATAATGCGTACATTTTTACAATCCCTACTAGCATGACTAAACCCTAAACCCTAAACCCTATTGGGGATGAAACATCACACAGCTCTTAGGCTACCCTAGACGTACATCCACGCAAGATTTGGTGTCCAACTGATTTGGTATGCGCCATGTGGAAGGTATAATGCGTACATTTTACAATCCCTACTAGCACGACTAAACCCTAAACCCTAAACCTTGTTGGGGATGAAACTTCACACGGCTCTTAGGCTACCCTAGATGTACATCCATGCAAGATTTGGTCTCCAACTGATTTGGTTTGTGCCACATAGAAGGTATAATGTGTACATTTTTACAATCCCTACTAGCACGACTAAACCCTAAACCCTGTTGGGGATGAAACTTCACACAGCTCTTAGGCTACCCTAGACGTACATCCATGCAAGATTTGGTGTCCAACTGATTTGGTTTGTGCCATGTGGAAGGTATAATGCGTACATTTTCACAATCCCTACTACCACGACTAAACCCTAAACCCTAAACCCTAAACCCTGTTGGGAATGAAACTTCACACGGCTCTTAGGCTACCCTAGATGTACATCCACGCAAGATTTGGTCTCCAACTGATTTGGTTTGCGCCACGTAGAAGGTATAATGCGTACATTTTTACAATCCCTACTAGCATGACTAAACCCTAAACCCTGTTCAGGATGAAACTTCACACAGCTCTTAGGCTACCCTAGACGTACATCCATGCAAGATTTGGTGTTCAACTGATTTTGTATGCGCCATGTGGAAGGTATAATGCGTACATTTTTACAATCCCTACCAGCACGACTAAACCCTAAACCCTAAACCCTAAATCCTAAACCCTGTTGGGGATGAAACTTCACACAGCTCTTAGACTACCCTAGACAATGCGGAAGGTATAATGCGTACATTTTTACAAGCACCTTTTCAATGCTTGATGTTTACAATTACGACACACGGCATTATTTTTAAAATACATTATGTAGTAGATGTGTGAATTGAGATATCTGAAATTCAAAATCATACTCTTAATTTTAAATATGCACATGGGGATGAAACTTCGCACGGCTCTTAGGTTTAGTCTCGGTTTAGTGTAATAATTGCAAGCATTGATATATACGAAATTCAATATGATATTCAAAATGATAAAGTTCATAGCACGAGAAAGAGAGAGAGAGAGAGAGACACTTTTTCAATGCTTAATGTTTACAATTACTTCACATGGAATTCTTTTTTAAATACCTTATGTATTAGATGTGTGAATTGAGATATTCAAAATTCAAAATCATACTCCTAATTTTAAATGTTTATGTTAGATTTGAACAAACTATAAACTGAGATAAACAAAGTGTGAAGAACATCATGAAAGTATGAAAATGCTCATACATCATAAAAGTAAGAACAATATCATGAAAGTACCAAAATGAATGTGTACATCATCATCATCATCGTGCAGAAGTGCATCCCTAAACAAAGAAATGTGTGAAGCCTAAGCAATCATCCTGAATCAGAATCTGATAACTCCACATATGATCCTCTAGTCATCCTCTGACGTGGCTCCTGTATGACCTGTAGCCCAACCGTCCGCTGTGTGCCCTCAGGCAAAGCCGGATGGGCCAGCCTCATCTCCTGCATGAGATGGGCCAGCCTCATCCTAATGAAGAGGAGGGCATGCTACACGAGCCACCACTGCCATCTCTGCCTCCCTCGCCTCCTCTATGTATGCGTGTCTCAACTCCCATAGTCGTGCATCTGCAAATACTCGTGCCTCAAATCCAGCACGAGTAATCGTCTCTACATGTAGAAGACGCTTGTCTCGGCCCTGCCCAAGCTGCTGCTCCACCCACTGCTGCAATGATGTCTGCAGCTTTGCCTCTCGCTCAATACGGCGTGCCTCCTCTGCTCCTGCCTCGTCACCTGGCATGAAATCACCATATGAGAAGCGTCGTGGAACACACGCTGCAACCACAGATGTATCAGCACCCTCCTACATCAGCAAAGCTCTCTGTGCCTCCTCCCTGTAGTGCTCTGTCAAGACCACATGGGCGAATGGATCAATGGCCTGACGATGACCAGGATACAGATCATCCATGCCTAGTCCTCTGTATGTGGCCACATCAATGTCAGCAAAGATATAGGGCACACTGATCCTGCCACCATGTGGCGGGTCATGCAATGGAGATGTGCGATGTGATCGCATCCTAGTCCAAACCACCCTACAGTGTCAAACTCCTCATGGCAAAGGATGCAAGTGGCAGTAGGAAGCCTGGCTATGACTACTGCATCCATGGGTGTCCTAGTCGGCACATCTACAGGAGGAGCCGGGTAGGAGGAGCGGGGTATAGGGCCACGCTGGGGTCGATCCTATGGCGAGATGGATCATGACTAATATGTCTCAATTGCAAAATATAGTGCTCCGCACGATGGTATGCTATGCGTGTCCGAATCCTCTGCTCCTCGAAATCTGCCTCCAACAGTCGTACACAAGACTCCGTATCCTATCGCAATAGATGTGCCTGCAATGCAAACATGTCGTGTACACGGTGAGAATTAACAAAAAATCTTCAGTTCAAAACACGCTACAAAAAAATAAA
This sequence comes from Dipteris shenzhenensis, assembly GCF_047967505.1. Classification (NCBI taxonomy): domain Eukaryota; kingdom Viridiplantae; phylum Streptophyta; class Polypodiopsida; order Gleicheniales; family Dipteridaceae; genus Dipteris; species Dipteris shenzhenensis. The sequence goes on from NC_141600.1 coordinate 27,167,409, forward strand.
CTAAAATAATCAGAATAACTAACCTCGTCCCTAGACTCGGCCAACAATGCCTCCAACTCTGCAATCTGTGCGTCTCGAGTCTCCAACTCGTGTTGAGGCAGTGTAGATGTGGAAGGTGGTGTAGATGTGGGAGGCTCCATCGATGATCGAGGTGGGGGAGGTGGAATCGAAAGTGATCTCGATAGGGCAGAGACCATGTGCTGCAAGGATGATGCCACTGAATGAACATCCCCCCTAATCCATCCTCCAACAGCTCGCAATGCTGGTGCAGGGATGGTGTGCAACTCTGGTGCCTCGCGTCGACGCCGCACCTGCAGTCTGATGCTCCTGATGCCCCATCCTACCATGTCCCGCTCCTGAGCTTGGACGGGTACTAAGGTAGTCTACCCAATGACCAAGCACAAACTCAGTGTAGCTGCATGGCAAATGACCTAGCTATCTAACGGTTGTGAGGCAATCGACCACCATTCGTAGCGAGATATCTCGGATAAATGTGTGCTGCTATGATGGGGTGCCTACAACGTAAAATATGCAAGGGCAGCCCTAATCGTGGTCGCATCGCCTCAGTGTGACCATCCCAAAACATATCCTCTAAGGCCTACCTGTGATGTGACTCATGCTCAAACAACTGTCGAATGGCTCTCCAATCCAAGCCATGACCAGTGATCTCTGCCTCTGATCTCTGCCTCAGCCTGTGCCTGAAAGCTATCCACAATGTCCTCAACTGTGTCCAATCGACCCAGAGCTTCAATAACTGAATCTAGACTCGCAACCAAGTGAGGGGGTGCCCTAGCATCTTGCAGTGCCCTCATCTTAGCTCTCAGAATCTCTATCTGCATACAAATAGTGGTGCCAGAACCTGTGCGCTGGCTAGCACATGACAAAAAAAAAACATGGAAATTAATATTCTATTTGGGTAATGAAAATAATATTCTATTCAATATGACTTATAATCTATTTACGTAATGAAAACTATTTGTACGTACTCCTTGATGAGGTAGGATGTTGTTGGGATCATCCTATGCACCTATCGGTAGATGGGCCAAATGTGTGGCTCAATATTATGTTTATCAAACTGAATATTATTAAAAATTCTTAATTTTGATTAAAATTTTTTCAAACTCTAGTTGTTGCATTTTTAAACTTAGATGTCTCAAATATTTTTTCCTTATATGTTTTACTTTTTATCCAATTAATGGAATTAACTGTATGGCTCAATTATTGATGGGACTTTTTAATCTAAGCACACACACACTTTTTTGTGTGTGGAATCTCTCTCTCGCTCTCTCTCTCTCTCTCTCTCTCTCTCTCTCTCTCTCACACACACACACACACACACACAACACGCACACACGCACACACATACACACACACATGCAACGTACTCTTGGTAACCCTTGTATTTCTTTGCATTTATCAGTACTTTGAGGACCCTAGTAAGAAGACTCATTATGATCTGTGTTTGATAACTATACAGATTCTGACAAGACTGTAGGTTTAAGAGATGGTATTGAGGAGAATCTCTATATTTTATTCCCCAAGATAATACACATGATTGGGGCAAGTATTATTATACTTGATTAACTTATTTTCCAAAATAAGGAGAATTGTATTTTTTAAAATGCCTTTCTCGCTCTTTGGAAACTTTTCCACATGTGGTGTAAGGACCACATTGTCCACTTATGGCCCTTATACTAAGGACAGATAGTGGAGAGGTTTGGTTAATAAGACCTTCTTTGAATGCTTTACTGCCTTGGGTTTGCAATAGATATGGAGGAGATAGAAGGATATCTAATACATTACTTTGAACGATACACAAGCAAGGCGCATCTAGTATTTCTCGGACTACACATTAAAAAAGAGAGCGGGTTGACGCTACAGACCTTTTAAAGTGAGAACTTTGAGAAAATAATTAGGCCTTTTCAATATTATCTATTTTGGTTGGGCAATCCACCTCAACTAGTGGCCATTCCTATAGATCATCACTTGGTTCCCATGCCTGGGGAGAGAGGAGACTTTTGGACAATCATTTACATATGTGTTTTCCATGCGCTGATGCATTTAAAAGATCCAATTAGCCATACGCTTATGCATCTAACCACTCTAGTGTTGGGGTCTTTGCCCATGTGGTGTGGTGTTTTAGGGATAATGCCCATGTGGTGTTTTATACAGCCTACTTACTCTACCTAAATTATGAAACAACTCTTAACCAACTATATAATCTATAATATTCCACATAAAGATTGATAAACGCATACCGCTACCTTAAACTCTTATTTTATTTTTTTTAAAGAGATGATTTTGAAGACTAAAATTTAAACGTTTTTTTATTTAAATAAAAATAGCACCAATTTCAAAAATAACATAAAACCTACTTTAATCTCTCCTTTTTTAAATAGATGAATTTAGAAAACAAAATATATACATTTTTACATTTTAAATAAAAAATTATGTAATTAAAAAAAATTATTTAAAAAAACTTTAAAATGCATTTGAAATTTTGAAATATTTTATAATTAGATTACATATTCCTATAAACTAAAATAATATAAAAGCTACTTTAAACTCTTATTTTCTTTTTCTTAATACATGATTTCTAAAAACAAAATTTAAACGTTATATTTAATTCAAAACTTCAGTAATTTATAAACTTCAGTTATAAATTTTTTTTAATAGATGATTTTAAGAAACAAATTATATACTTTTTGACATTTAAATAAAAACTTCACTAACTTAAATAACTTACATAACATAAAAGCTACCTTAAACTCTTATTTTCTTTTTTTTTTTAAGATCAATTTTAAAAATAAAATTTAAACGTTTTTTTATTTAAATAAAAATAACACTAATTTAAAAAATATCTTTAATCTCTTTTTTTAAAAAGAAAATTTCAAAAAACAAAATATATACATTTTCACATTTTAAATAGAAAATTACGTAATTCCAAAAATCATTAAAAAAAACTTTAGAATGCATTTCAAATTTAGAAATATTTTATAATTATTCCTATAAACTAAAATTTAAATGTTTTTTTATTTAAATAAAAATAGCACTAATTTATAAAATAACTTTGATCTCTTTTTTTTAAAAGATGATTTTAAAAACAAAATATTTACATTTTCACATTTTAAATAAAAAATTATGTAATTCTAAAAATAATTTAAAAAAACTTTAAAATGCATTTCAAATTTAGAAATATTTTATAATTATTCCTATAAACTAAAATTTAAACGTTTTTTTATTTAAATAAAAATAGCTTTAATTTAAAAAATAACTTTAATCTCTTGTTTTTAAAAGATGATTTTAAAAAACAAAATTTTTACATTTTCACATTTTAAATAAAAAATGTCGTAATTCCAAAAAAAAAAACTTTACAATGCATTTGAAATTTAAAAATATTTTATAATCATTCCTATAAACTAAAATTTAAATAAATTTTAGCAAAAAAAATTGCTACATAAAAAAAACCTTACCTGGACTCTCCCGCTCCGTCCATCTCCGTCATTGTCCATCGGTCGCTCTCCGTCGCTGCCGCAATTCCGTCGACCTCCCGCAAATCCAAAATCGGTCGATGAGGAGGAGCTCGATCGAGGTATGAAGAATGAGGGGGGTCACTCTCCTTTTATAAGAAAATTTAGGGTTTCCCTACCTCGATCGAGGTATTTCACATGCAACATACATATCGCTCCATCATACCTCGATCGAGGTATAGACATGCCACGATACCTCGATCAAGGTATTTAGACGTGTACATACACATCGGTACATGTACCTCGATCGAGGTATCGGCCTGCCACGATACCTCAATCGAGGTATGATGTCAGCGGCAGCCGGATGCCACATGTCTCGGTTGACGTATTCGATATGCGGCCAAGTCATCGGTCCAACATACCTCGATCGAGGTATGTCAGCAACAATCGGATGCCACATGTCTCGGTTGACGTATTCGACATGTGGCCAAGTCATCGGTCCAGCATACCTCGATCGAGGTATGTCAGCTACCCCGTCGGATGGCACATACCTCGATCGAGGTATAGCTAGACATGCCACACTACCTCGATCGAGGTATAGCTGGATTGCCACGATACCTCGAACGAGGTATAGGTGGCATGTATAGGTGGCATGCCAGTAGACCTCGATCGAGGTATGGCCTCGGTTCGATGAAAAAAGCCTAGCACCTCGATCGAGGTATCGGCTTGGCTCGGTTGTCCTTGTGTGTGATTTTCATTGGAGATAATACCTCGATCGAGGTATTGCAGACCGAAGCAAAACCTTTGTATTTTCACTCGAGCAGGTGTCACACTCACCCGAAAGTGGCCGGGAAGTGGACACCCTTAGCTTGCTACCACCCTAACATGTAAAGTATAAAATTGCACTCTAAGCAATGAATAATACCTATCCCTAAGAATGTTGTTGCTTACAAGAATAACTAGTTGGAGTGTCCATAAGCCTAAAAAGGAGCTAAAAAGGATGGAAAAACATTGCTTAGAATTTGGAATCATAATTTGTAAGTTTTATTTTCAAGTAGAAATAAAAGGGATGTATTATATCAACCTATGTATGGCAATATATGTGGGTTACTTATGATGGGTTATATTAACCTATCTCTAATCTAGCCAGTTATGTGGCTCGTTTATGCTAGCTTATATTAACCCCATAAAGCAAACACGGTAGTATATTTTACTAGAGTGTGATTGTTTGCCTTATTCTCACGTTGGCAATATTAGTGTATGATGTTGAGACAAAATCTCAGCATCACATATGCCATATTGCAACATATGTTAAAAGACAAATAGGATCAAACCTTATCCCTAACCTTAATTTAACCTAAGAGATTAGAAACATTTGTGCGCATACATCCATACTTTTCAATTGATATTGACTGTATAACTAGTCACTTATATGTGTGCTCCTAGTTATAGTCTTTTTGTGTCAAAGTTTATGAAAACAATCCAAGTGTACGGACCCCTTTTGTGAATAAAGGGGTCATATTGCCTAAGAAAAGAAATGGATATCCTCACTTCTGACTAAACAAGTTTTCTAACTCTTGAAGTTCATGAAATGAGGCCATGATTATGAAACCCTTTTGTAAATGAAGGGTCCATATTACTCAATAAAAGAAGTGGTTATCCTTGCAAACTGAAATATCACAACAACCAATAACCAAAAAGCAAATCAAGTTGCTAGACCCCTTTTTTGATTAAAAGGGATGTATAGTCCACAAAAAAAAAAATTTATGTTCGACCTTAGCAAAATCCAATATTTTGCAACTTTGTTACACTAGCTTAATTTTAAGTCAAAATATTTTCCACTGATTATAGTTTTCTAATTATTCTATATTGACAATTTTAATATGTTTCCAACCTATATCACTATAAATGAAGATATGATTTATCACGTAAAAGACACGTTCAAAGTTTTGTGATTGTAAAATCATCCTACAAGGTGCCCCATCACAATTATCAAGTACCAAGTATAGAAATAGCCCAAAGTTTCCATAAGGAGTAATGAAAAAGACTCTAAAACACTATTTTGATGGTTCAAAATCTCCATGGTAAGAAGTATTATTATAATAGTCCTTTCAAATTTTGTTCTCAACATCATGAAGATGTGCAATCTGAAAAAACCAGGCCTTGAGGCATGGAGGATAATGCTGTGAAGATCTCTTTTGTACTCAAGTTAGCTTGGTGACCAAAAATGTTATCTTTTCTATCCATAGAAGTAACATGTAAATAATGTAGCCCAATTTTAAGTCAAATACACTCACAATATTTTCTATTTTGTTATTTGTTGTATATTCCAATACATGTTCATATTATTTCAAATAAGTTTTCAACCTATGTAAATGAAAATGAAGACATGATTTACCACATAGAAGACATGTTCAAACTTTTGTGATGTAAAATCATACTTCAAAATGTCCTACCACAATTATCAAGTGGAGAATAATTAGCACACTATCCTTGTGGTTCAAATACTTATGGCAAAAAGGATTTCTTATATCCAATCCAAGGTACAAAAGGAAATGTAACAGAGATAGCCAAATTTTAAGTCAATATTTTACACTCATAGTTTGGTATTTTGCTACTAGTTGTGTTGAGTTCATGTTATTTCAAATAAGTTTCCAACCTACATCAGTGTAAATGAAGACATGATTTATCACGTAAAAGACATATTGAAAGTTTTGTGATTGCAGAATCATCCTACAAAGCATCCTGCCACAATTATCAACAAGTAGAGAAACAAACCAAAAATTTACACAAGGAGAAATGCAAAAGGCTCCAAAAACATTATTCTTGTGGTTCAAAATCTTCATGGAAAAAAGGATTATTATAAATATCTTTTCATTTTGTATTCAACATCATGAAGGTTCAGTCTTCAAAAAAATACTGTTTTTGTGGTTCAAAATCCTCATGGAAAAAGGATTATTATAATAGCACTTCCATTTTCTGTTGACCATTATGAAAGTGCAGTCTCCAAAAACTAAACCTCAAGGCATGCGGGGCAATGCCTGGAATATCTCTTTTTTACTCAAGGTGGCTTGGTGAACAAACATATTATTTCTGCTATCCAATCCAAGGTATGAAAGGAAGATGTAATAAATATGTTTACATGGAATATAGGCATCCAATTTGCATGATTGTCCAATGAAGTCTTCACGATTGCAAGAAGGAAATGGAGAAATATCAACCTTGTATTCAATACCTTTTTGCATTGATCCTTTTGTAGAAACAATGAACTCAGCATGCTCCATGGCCTTCATGACTGTTGCGTCCTTAACAATGCATTTCATGACCAATGACCTCTAAATTCTATTTTCCATTTCTTTGGAGATTTTGTTTCACCATTTGATTGCTTTGCTATCTCGATGCCGAGGTCGATCTTCATGCAATACTATTGTTTCATCATGGGCCTGAATTGGTGAAGCACAACTTGCACCCACCATTGGAGTTGATACTCCTAATATGACAGACCTTGAGCTTGTCAACTTGGCAATCTCTGCACTTGTCAAAGATGTTCTTGATTGACCCTTCCACCTTCCTGGTGATGGTCCTAGAATACCTGTAATGCTAGTTGATAACTTCCACGTGTGGGTTACATCATTTCCACAAAACCAAATCATTTTGGAGCGCACTCCAATTGGTGTTTGAATCCTCCCAATAATAGAGGCATTGTAGAGACCAACATATTTGATATGGTTCAATCCAGCCCTCCAACTACCATGAATATACTCTACTAGATTTGTTCAAGGTATCAAGTACTTCTCATTATCTAACATACTCTGCAAACCAAGCATTGCAAAGATATTGTAATGGCAAAATTACATTATTAACATGATAAAAAAAATTCAAGAGAAATACAAAACCAACCTCTATAATGTAGTGGCCCCAATGGGAAATCCTAGCATGCCACCATGCAAACCAAGTTTCAAGCCATGGCAAGTCTGAATCACTTGCATGGCCTGCATTCCACCATGCCCTTAGGCTTCTAATTTCAACTTCTACAGCTTGCTCTGTAGAGGCATCCTTCTCGCGTCTACATCGGATTTTAAATTCCTCTTGGCTACCAACTTTTATACATGCCTTTGCATGGGAATGAAGACTTTGCTCCCAATGGAAAAGGCAAGACCGCTCTTTCCCTTCCATTATATTGTCAGGGCCACCATTGAAAGTGGCACGTACAGCTCTCTAGTTGGCTTGGGCCTCATCTACCATAAACCCTTTGAATTTAGCATGGTCAAACCCTTCTGAAACCATTACTTTGTTGAGAGTATCCCAAAATAGAATTTATGCATCAGTATCTTCCACCTTGAAGTCACAAGTTGCAACTGTTTGCAACTCTTGGATAAAAGGATTATACACATGGCAAGCCATGGTAGTCCAATCTTTCATTTGCTTCACAAAATCAAACAACACCCAACAATGACCCAATTCTCCTCCAGGTCTCATTTTATTTACCAAGTCAACCCCTGAAGTAGAACCTTGGGTAGACATTTTAAATACATGACACCTGCTGAATGAACTATGTTGCAATTCTCCAGGAAACACTACAGTTTGGAAATAATTATATCTACACTATCTTTTCAAGTATAAAATTCCATCTAGCCCATCTGACATAGGTCGAGAATCACGTCAACCCTCTTCAATCCATCTTGATAATCTATACACAGACATAAAGTTGGTCAATATTCATTGTCAATAACATAATTTAATAAACCAATGCAATAACAAATATTATGGTAATTACCTTCTTTTGTTGAGCAAAGGTTCACATTGTTTTAGCAAATTTTGTAGCTCAACATCCGACATCTTAATACTATCTTGCACTTTTTTAGACAATAAAGTTTTCATAATAATGTCTTGGACAATTATATTTTGTATCCCTTTAGGGCATACAGCACCACCAGCCCTCACCATTTCAGAAACTTTGGTTTTAATGGCATCCTTTGTTTTCCTAGTCAAACCATCTCCAACGGGATGATTATGATGGCCATGGTGTATGACTGCACGAGTAAGATCACACCATCTCTACATTCTGGCATGCAGAGTAACATTTCACAGTAAGATCTCTTCAAACAAACTAGTGGATGACCACAATGTATACATGATAAGGAGCCATATGATTCAATTGACACATTTGCTGGGGCCACTCTAATCAATCTTCCATCCCATTGTGTCTCATTCCCTATCCCAATTCTTTTTTTATAACCACAAGTTGCATTTATACAACGGAGGTAACCTCCACATTCCTTTCTATGAACCACACTAGGAAATACTATATTTGTTGTAGTAGGATCACTCCAAACATGACCATCAAATTTTGACTCCGTACCTTTTGTGCGATGTTTCACTGAAGTAGCTGGTAACTCAAAGAAAACATCACCATCATAAGTAGAAGGCAACTCATCCACAGTGGCGTGCATTTCAACCTTCTCATAGGCCTCATGCAATCTGTTCTTTATAGGTAGCTACACAATAATGTCAATGACACTATGTTGTTTGTTATTCTCAATGTTTCTAGCTGAATCATGTTTCCTTGCCTCATCATTTTTGTTGCAAACATAGTAGAAATCTTTTTTATTTTTGTGCGCTAGAGTCTTTTGAAGCTCATTGTCATCAAGCTTGAATCTTCCTCCCTTCACAGTGAAAATATCACCAAATTGTGCATGAAGGTGAAACATTTTGTATCCATCGTCATGGACTTCGTATTGCAGCTCCATTGTCAAATCAGACCCATTATCATCGAAGTGTTGATGGACATATATGGACCCAAGTGTGAATTGAAAATGGCTAGCAAGCACCATCTCTGACAACGCTCCTCTACCTACAGAAGTGCGAACAAACATATGGAAAGATCTATCCTCATTCTGAAATGTGATAGATTCCATTAGAATGGAATGGTTGAGCTCTGTAACTCGATGAGATGAAGTCCAAAAGGTGAGATCAAGAGCAGAGTGTTCGTCTCAATTTGAAACAAGAGTCTACCTCAAGAAAAGTGGCTCACAAATGCTTTGCACACACTACCCATTGTCTATACTCACAAGTGTGACAATGGTACTGAACCATGATGTAAATTTTAGCCATCATTTGTTAACAACAATACTATAATACCATGGACTCTTAGATCTTTTAATTCCCAACCTTTCTTTGACACATATGGGAGTTATTGCAAGCCATTCTCATTAGCAATAACATTTCATAATTGCTACATATTCATTTCGACAATTTAATATAAGGATTCTTAAACTATGTAAATCAATTTTAAGTATTTTTTACTTGATAGATAGATATGAATTATAATTGTGGTGAACAAGAAATAGTTGGTCAGCACATCTCTAACCTTTTGAATATAAATTATGATGTTAAAAATATGCCAAAGAACTGTTTCGTTGATGAAAGGGGTCTATTGGACTCTATCTTTCATCAATTATTAATGAAAGGTAGAGGCCAATAGACCCCTTTCATTGACGAAAGGGGTCTATTGGCCTCTATCCTTCATGAACCATTAATTAAATATAGAGGCCAATAGATTCCTTTCGTCGATGAAAGGAGTTTATTGGCCTCTATATTTAATTAATGGTTCATGAAAGGGATCTATTGGCCTCTATCTTCCATTAACAATTAATAAAAATTATTTTCTCCAAAAGGGGTCTATTGGCCTCTATCATTAATTAACTATTAATCAAAAAGATATTTCATTGTACTATCGATAAAAGGGGTCTATTGGGCTCTATTTTTTATAATTTTTAAAAACAATTATGAAAAATTAAAAACCTCACACAATTAAAGTAATGATGTTTAATTAAATGATCACTCGTCATTGCTGCATTCTCATTAGCAATCAAATTCGTATTATAATCATTATAAGTAATGGTTCCTATTAACATCAACACCTATTTCAATAATTTTGGGCTCGTGCACTGTCCAAATTCATTTTGTGAGATAATTTTGGATAAAACATTTAAAAAAAAGAGGCTCTTATAAAACAAAACATGGAGTCAAAAAGGAAGATTTTAAAAAATCAAATTAGAAAAAATGACGTGAGATGTTATTAAAACTAGAGTACATTAAAAATAGAGGACATCACATTATTAAAAGAGATAAAAAGTAAGATTTTAAAAAATCAAATTAGAAAAAATGGCGTGACATGTTATTAAAACTAGAGTACATTTTAAAAAGAGCACATCACATTTGTACAAGAAGTAGATCATATAACTCAAAGCCATATGGTGTCAAAAAACACCTTAATACAGTCTCTCTTATCTTCTTAATCATCGAAAGTCTAGAAGATCTCATCATTGGTCTCTCTTATCTTCTTAACAACCCAATCTTTCACTGCCTCCACAGTTGTATCCTCAACATAATTACGTGCAAAGAAGAAATTTAAGCAATCACAAATTGTTTCTTTATAATTTCTCTGAGAGGCTCTTATTGTTCTCTCAGCATCCGCATCAAATCGCCCATGACGAGAGCTACGATAACAAAGGTTACTTAAGAAGTTTAAGAGATCTTATCGTGCTTTTATCATACGTCTTAAAAGTATTTCACTTTCTGCTATCTTGAGAGTCTCCTCCCTCTCTACGTGCCTTTGTGCATCAAATTCCTCTCTCTCCATGTGTGTCAAAGGAGAACCTTGTCAAATTTTGGCCTCTCTCTGTGCTCCTTGGTCAGAAATCCATTCTTTGAGATTGTTAATTCCGAAATCCACGTCTTCGACAATGCCAAGGACATCCATGGGTGGGGAGATGATAAAGAAAGGGAGATGGACTACGATGCAAGAAAGAAGAGAGTATTTATGGAAGGACTAGGATGGAAGAATACAAGTTAATGAGAAGCACTAGGATGGATGAAAGAAGAGAGTGTTTGTGGAAGAACTAGGATAGAAGAATACAAGTTATCAGGATGGATGAAAGAAGAGAGTGTTTGTGGAAGGACTAGGATAGAAGAATACAAGCTACTGAGAAGGACTGGGATGCAAGAAATAAGAGAGTGTTTGTGGAAGGACTAGGATGGAAGAATACAAGTGCACTAAGGCACGATGTGTTCACTATGATAAGGATAAGGGTTGGAATAAAGTGAGAGGCACGATGTGTTCACTTTGATAAGGATAAGGGTTGGAATAAAGTGAGAGAAGCATTGGTAATGCTCTACTTTAAGTGAGTGGAGATTGTCCAACTGAATAAAATTTTGTGGAGCATTGGGAATGATGTACTTTAAGTGAGTGGAGCATTGGGAATTGATACTTGCGAGTGAAACATATTACAAGTGAGAGAGAGAGAGAGAGAGAGAGAGCGATATGATAAGGATAAGGGTTGGAATAAAGTGAGAGAAGCATTGGGAATGCTCTACTTTAAGTGAGTGGAGACTGTCCAACTAAATAAAATTTTGCAGAGCAATGGGAATGCTATACTTTAAGTGAGTGGAGCATTGGGAATTGATACTTGTGAGTGAAATATATTACAAATATTACATCATCACATATTCATATCAAAATTCTCATCACACAAGGATTTATTTCCAAATAATCACATCATCACACATTCATATCATAAAATTGTGTGCATGAAGAAATATATTACAAATATTACATCATCACATATTCATATCAAAATTCTCATCACACAAGGATTTATTTCCAAATAATCACATCATCACACATTCATATCATAAAATTACGTGCATGAAGAATATATTACAAATATTACATCATCACATATTCATATCAAAATTCTTATCACACAAGGATTTATTTCCAAATAATCACATCATCACACATTCATATCATAAAATTGTGTGCATGAAGAAATATATTACAAATATTACATCATCACATATTCATATCAAAATTCTCATCACACAAGGATTTATTTCTTAATAATCACATCATCACACATTCATATCATAAAATTGTGTGCATGAAATAATTATATAAATATCATCAGTAAATGCCACTTAAGTAATAAGTCACAAATTGGTGTATAATCAACAAAAACTACAAACACAACATCATACATGCATCACAACTCTTCTGATGCTTCTAGTGGAGACTGTGGCAACTCTTCTGATGCTTCCAATGGAGGCTGTGGTGCTCTAGATGTACACTCAGTCTCTACTTCTTCTCTGTAGTATGTAGTGCTTTCGGAGTAGACTCAGTATCCTCTTCCTTAAATGCAAGCGGAGGCTGTGGCAACTCTTCTGATGCTTCCAGTGGAGGCTGTGGTGCTGTAGGTGTACACTGGGTCTCTACTTCTTCTGTAGTGTGCAGTGCTTTCATAGTAGACTCAGTCTCCTCTTCCTTAAATGCAAGCTCTGATATTGCTTCAGTTGCATGTTGTATTCTAATGGCAGCAATTAGGTCTCGAATGATTTCAGCCCTAAACAATTGTATATCCTCCTCTGAATATTTGAGCTCCAAAGAGTCTTCTGATGAGATCTGTGGCTTAAGTGAGAAAATTTCTTTGAAAATCAACATGCAGTTGTAGGCAACTCTGCACCCACAACTATGCCCATCTTCTTGCTCTACTACTAAATGCTTTTGGAAGTCTACTAAGTCTTTGTACTGTCCTGTTTCTCTGATAGCAGATACCAACTTCTCAATCGACCTGCTCATCATGACATATTAAAAAAACTTAGTGTGTCTATTACATAAGGTACATAATATAGAAGTAACAACAGATTAATAGAATACTTACGTTTGCACTGAGCCATGAAAGCCTGCAATCGAGTTAACAAACCAACAATAGTTGTCTTCAAGGTCCCAAACCACCAGACTCCAATGTTCCCTACACGAATAATTAAGAACCATTATTATTTAACACAATCTTGCCAGTATAAGATGAAAATAAAGGTTGCCATGATACTTACATCTCATGATATGCCATAAATAGGACTCGCACGCCATGTAAATGTAAAGGCTGTAACCATTTACAAACATCGACTATTGTCTTTCTGCTATCACTAAGTATAGGAGAAAGGAGGGAATCCAACATATACACACGGTTTTGTATGGCTCTACCAAATCGTGAGATAACTATACTGCACCAACAAATAAATGAATATTAGCTTATTAGATTTAATCAAAATATTGAATTATCAAGCAGAGAAAAAGTTTGTATCAAACCTGAGAATGGCCATCATAATGTTGTTATTGACCTCATTTGAAGCTCTAGAGAGGATTGAAATCTCCTCTCCCCCAAATTCAAGATACTGAGGTCTATGTTGAATCATAACCCTAACATTAAAAGAGCTTCCCAATTCTTACAATGAAGCCATGTTTGTAGAGTTGAGGTCTTCTATCCTCTTTGACTCTTTGACGGCATTTGTTTCGCAATCAATGATTGCTCGAATGGTACATGTTATAAATGCATAGAGATGCAAATCCGTATATGTTGACAGTGTGGTGTCATTTTGTATCTCAAAAATTTGACCAAGTACCAAAAAGCAATTGTAGCCCACCCTCTATCCACAATTATAGATGTGGCTATTCTCTTGATGTGATACCTGACATGTTATATACTCTATTTTTTGTGCCAAGTCACATTGCTGCATTACTATGTCGATAGCACCTACTAACTTTCGAGCTGATCTGCACATCAAAACATATAACAACAGTGAATATGTGCATTGCATATCAATCTACATGTCAAGAAGTGACAACAAGTGTAGTCTATACTTACTCTAATACATTGCCATGGACGGATGTCATTGAGTTGGCAAAGAAGCACTTCTTCGCAAGGATTTCCATGACTACCAGACTCCAATGTGAGCTGCATTATCAATAAATAATAATTACTGTGTTTGAGACAATTCTAGCAATGCAATAGAAAAAACAAGTAGGGTTTGATGCTTACTTCTCATAATATGCTATAAAAATAACTCGTGCGTCATTCATAGGAACGTGCTTCAACCACTTGCAAACATCCTCTATGGTTTCTTCTTTGTTGCTAAGCACTTCCGAAATACGAGGATCGAGCATATATGAAACGCTTTGTATATTTTGCAGAAAATTTACTATAACATAACTATATTTAAAAAAAAGGTATTAGCTTCTTGGGTTTAATCAAAATAAGCAAAGTATAAAGCCAAGGAAAAGGCTGCATCAAACCTGAGGATGGTTGTAATGACTTTGACATTAACCTCTTTCTTAGGATTCAAGAGGATTGAAATCTCTTCTTCACCAAATTCAAAAAAATAAGGTTGTTGTCGAATTAACAACATAGCGGTGAATGAACTTCCAATCTGCTCCAATAGATTCATATTTTCATGACTCATCTTATTGAGAGAGTAGTCTACATCGTATTCTTCTTCACTTGCTATGTCCTCCACATCCTCCTCCTGCTATAAAAATATAAAAAAGTTATGCGATGTACACATCCCAAATAAAGGCTTAAACAAGCAGATAAGGTTTCATACATGCTTTCATTAGAGTGAGTCTCTCCTCCGCTTGGAGCAAAAATTTAAAAAGGTTTCATACATGCTTTCATTAGAGTGAGTCTCTCCTCCTCTTGGAGGAAAATTTTAAAAAGTTATGAGATTTACACATCCCAAATAAAAATAATGGTTTAAATAATCATAGAAGTATAAAGATAGCATGCTTTCATTAGACCCAGTCTCTTCTCCTCTTGGAGGAAAATATAAAAAAGTTATGAGATTTACACATCCCAATTAAAGGCTTGAACAAGCATACAAGTATAAAGATAAGGTTTTATACATGCTGCAACGTAGTCATATTTTCAGGTTGTTTCCCAATGGTAGTAATTAGACGCTGAATACTCTCAGCCCGAAATGCTAGCAGATCGGCTTCTGTATATGATTCCATTTTGACTGGTAACTCCAAATCAAAAATCTCTCTAAGAAACAACATGCAGTTGTAGGCAACTCTCCACCCACAGCTGTGTCCATCTTTTGCTCCACTGGAAAACGTCTTTTGAATTCTACTTGATCTTGTTGCTCTATGGTTGTTCTGACAGCAGATACTAGCCGATATGCAACACTGTCCATCATGACATATTAAATATATTAATATTTAATGATCATAAGATACAAAATAAGAAAGTATCAAAAATATTAAGAGAATCGAATTTAGCTGCATTGGATAAAATGGAGAGTTCATTTGAAGTTAGGATCGTTTTGAAATGAGAACCTCAGTATTTGAGCTTTGGTAGAGAGGAGGTTTCAATCCTCTCCAATCCTTTAAAAGAGGTTAATGACAATGTTATCTTGCCCATTCTCAGGTAACATTTGTTTATTTGTTGCTACTTCAATGAGCTAACATTTGTTTATTTATTCACAGTGTATTTATATATCAGTTTCCTAGTGCAGAATGCAAATCAATTCTATGAGCTAATGTTTGTTTATTTCTTGGTGCAGTGTAGTTATTTCTCAGCTTCCTAGTGCAATAATGCAGCATCGTGTTTACGTGCTCGATGCTCTCCTTTCTTCTATTCTTAGCTCTTCTCAAAAGACTATAGAAGATGTTTGTACCTGGTTAAGCCCTTTGAATTTAGATGGGGTGCGAGTCATCTTAATGCCTTATCATGAGGCATAAGTATCAACTCTAACCTTATTTTTACTATTTCTTTGGCAAGTTTGTGTAAAACAATAATCATTTTTATTCTGGTCGTGTAGCTCACATTGGAGTCTGATCTTCTGGGACCTTGAACTCAACCGTTTATGGTTTGTAAATTCAATGGAAGGCTATCATGCCAACTTAGAGGTGGTTGCATTGTTGAAGTAGAAGGGAGTGCCTCTGTATTGACGTCATCCATTTCTTCTCCCTCTATTGCCTGTAAACAAATATGAGAGATTAGATTCATTATCTTTAAATTTAAATCTTATTTAAAAAATTGTATTTAGTTGAGAAATAGAGAGTTCATACTGCTAAGTATTGTCATAGTGGCCTTTTTTCATAACCCTGCGAGCCATAATTATCAAAGAAGGCATCATCATGTTTGTCTTCATCCACCAACCTCTCTGTGAACAGGTCATGTAAGTCCATCTTTTCATCATCATCAACTGGGACATTATGATCTTCAAGGTAATCATCCATGTCATCAGTGTCCTTGTGGTCTATCTCTTTTTCATAGCCTATGGTTAGATCTGCTTGAAGCTGAAAATAAGCCATGAAATGCTTATTTTCAATAATATTTGTGGAGTTGCCTTTTCTGAGGAGATCCTCAAATAAATATCCCATCCTGCACAAGGTGACCTCCCAACCTGCCGGTAGCAAATTCTCCATCATGGTAAGCAAGAGACTCACACTTTTTGCAGGACTTCCATAGTTGTTTTTTTGATAATGTATGGACCTGGGAATATCTTGCTCTTCTAGCATCAATCTCAAATTATTTGAATTCCCTCTTATGTTCTTTTGTAAGGAGTGATCAGGGTTGGGACTCCGCATACACAAAAAGAATGATTCAAGAGATTGAATCGCTATGCCACATTCTCTCTTGCCTCTCTTTGCTGCATAAACACCACTATAGATCTTCAAATCTAATGAATATGCTCGCTCTAGAGTAACCTGCATGGCTTCTTTGTCTTTTTTATCAACAAAAATGACAATGTTGCAAATTGACACTTTGCTAATGGTGGTATATACTATTCTACCAATGAAGTTATGGATATCATCGCTAGAAACTCCATTGATAAAGAATAGTTGTGGTTTATCCCATGCTGACTCATTCTTGAAGAAGTCATCTTCTGAGACTCCCCTGAAGTTCACAAGCTTTCCAGACTCTGCCGTAACCTCTACATTGAATTGAAAGCTTTGGTGCATATTTGTCGGCATCCTTATCTCACTGATTAATCTTTCCACATATGCAACCACCTGTTGTGGGATTTCTTTTCTCATATAAGAGGTTACTACTTCTGACCCATCTTCATCCTTTTTAATCCACCTGTTTGCCCATAGCTTTACCTTGGGTGTTGAAAAAGAAGCTATATGCTTCACCACATTATAGTCAATGTTACAATGAGTAAGTGGAATTTGTTTCTCTAACAGCAAATACTTAATGGCACTATGCACTGCATCATGCCTCACCTATACATTGATGCATTCTTCCATGCAGTGGTCTTTGTCTTTTTTTCCAAAAAACCATTCTTTCTTTCAAATTTTTTGTGCTGCCATGGATGCATACTTGTCAGGTAAGTACTTTATAGGCCTCCACATCCTTGCCGTCAACTCCTTCTTATCCATTACCTTTGACTTGCCGGAGATAAACAAAGGAGCTTCATAGGTCAACTGTCCACGCTCACAAGCAATGCACGTTTCAAGCATCTCATTGAACACTTCAACAGGACGAAATATGATAGAAGTGTAGTCGGCATATCTGTCCCTCACCACCTTGAGGCTTGTCATACTTTCTTCTCGCTCTTGAGTTCCCCTAGGCACAACTGCACTCAAAGAAGTATAGAAGTTCGTGAGTGTGTCGGCGTCTGCTTTTGTGACCTTTCGCTTCAAATAAGGATTTGGAGAACCAAATGTTGTCCATATAACCCTTTCCTTCTGTAAGACCTCTGATGTTGAGGATATCTTACGCTTTCCATGGACATAATGATTAAGTCTTTCAGACTCAATCAAAAACTTGATCTCATGCTTGAATATACAAATTGTTGCAGGATAATAATGGAATGAACTTATCTTTGCAAATCGTTCTGGAGTGAGTCTTTTGCCCTCCTTTGCTTCCCTTGTGATCTGATTACAAGCATAAGCCCAATGTTGACCATCAATGGGCTGGAATCTGCAATGAAGGAGGAATTCCTTCTTTACTTCCTTTAGCATATTCTCATCTTGTGCCTCTTTGCCTTGTTCATGTGGAATATTTTTAAGAGTGTCTTTAAAGAATCTACTGAAGGTTTCCTCGAAATGTGTAGGCCCTGTAAATGTTATTTGATCCATAAAACTATTTTTGGTTAGACAAAACATTATTGGGTGCAAGACCACATTGCTTGCCACAGGTTTCTTACCATCTCTCAAAGCCTCGTATATTTGCATTGCATAGGATATATCAAGGCTTCGGCTATTAGTAAAGAGAGTTGCAACACATCTTTGGCATTCACAAACCACATCCTTTGACCCCAGATATATCCCACATCATCATCTATAACTGCTTCATTAAGACGCAGATTAAGATTTTTGATTGATGTGAGTTCATCCTGATCATCTTCAGCCTCGGGTTCTTAGTCTTCTTCATCTTTCTCTTCTTTTAACCATTTTTCATC